>NC_051157.2:98284688-98392188 GCF_013339745.2 Dermacentor silvarum
TTTGATCGTTTTCCAGCATGACCTGTTCGAAAGCCTGTCCAATCTCACCTATGAGGGACCGACTTTAGGTCGTTAAATCGCCCATCTAATAAGCAATGAAAGATGGAGGAGGCAGCACGAGGGGATTGCCAAGTTTAAATCCCTGCTATCTCTGTTTAAATTAGAGGAAGGGCGGAGAGATTGGCCAGATGAGTAGGCACTCCGAAGCGTGGCAAAAGGGCAGATGGAGGCAACTAGAGCTTCTGCTTCCCCAATAAGCGGTGCAAAAGGATTGACCGGTGCCAAATTCAAACGAGTTGGAGCAAGATACAGCATGTTTATTAGGAATCCCTACGAAGCAGGCCAAACGTCGATCCCGTGTGTATTTTGCTCCGTCCCAGGTCGTCTTAATTTGGCACCAGTAAATCGTGTTTCCTAGTAATCTCACCAACAAACCCAGCTTTCTTGCTTCACCATCAGCACAGTCACACAAACAATGCCTTGGGATTTTGTCCAACTGTGTATATGCTCATGGATACACTGCTTGACATGGAAGCAACACGTCAATAGTGACTTTGATAGCATCACTTCCACAAGGTGCATCACATGTCGAGATATGTAATCGCACTGCTATGATGACCCTAGAAGCGTTCACTCATCATAAGTCTATGTAGTCAACAAAGATATTAGTCACGATTCCCCTAAAGCTGCAAGGCACACACTGCGACAGGCACTTTGGCAAGAAACAAAGATATTGTACATAGAACCTGCATAGAAGTTCTGGCAGTTCACTTACAGTCGAACCTCTTTAAAACAAACTGCTTGGAGCCTCCAAAGTCATTCGTTATACAGGTCACCTTATTGTAAAGGTCGCTCGCCGTCAACTTGCAATGGAACCGGGACATAATTATTCCTTCGTTATACAGGTCATTTCGTTGTGGAGGCACTCGACCATACCAGGGACATACATATTTCGCTTGAAGTGTCCGACAAAGATTTTACGCTTACCGCTGTACCGTTCTGTTCAAATTTTGCAGAAAGATGGCATTTTGGAGTCTACGTCATTCAGTGTAACACTTTGCACAGTTAATTGCCTAATTTTCAAGAAAAAAGTACAAATTTGTCTTCGTTTATGGGGATGCAAGCTGCTGCAACGACGGCACAAGAATAAACTTTCATCAGCGCCTACTGGCAGCTACAGAAAACAGTGTTTCGGGGAGGGCTGCCGGGTGTTCCAGAAGAGCGGGAAACACGCAACAACCCACCTTGACAGGGTTCTTTATACAGCTGCCGGCAGGCAGCGACACAAGTTAATGCTTGCGCTGTCGCAGTAGCAGCTTGCATCCTCATAATCGAAGGCAAGTTCGCACTTTTTTTCTTAAAAACCAGGCAATGAACTGCGCAAAGTGTTACACTGAACGATGCAGACTCCGAAATGCAGTCTTTCTGCAAAATTTGAGCAAGAACAGAGCAGCAGTAAGCACAAAATCTTTTTTCGAACAATTGAAGTGAAATATGCACTTATGTGTCTCTGTATTATATGCATACTTTAACTTTGCCTAATATGGCTAGTATGGCTATAAAATTGGACAAATAATTTGTTTAGGTTTTGTAATTGGACATCTGCTTCTTGATTAACTTATGGCATATTGCCAGATAAGCTGGTTCAATCATGCATGTTGAACCACATCTGCTGTCAATACAATAAGCTCAAAGCAGCACCAGCTCTGACATGAGGTCTGATGAACCTCGCATGGTAGGAAGCCAACAAACAACAGTTCAACAATTTTATTGCATAAAACACCATTCAAGTCAGTAAGCAAACAAACAAACCTGAAATTACGCAACAGAGGAGCCTTGAATTTTATAAAAGGATGATTCCATCATCAGTACAAAATCCAGTGATGCCTAGAAAAACACCTTGGCTTTGCCTCGGTATATAAGGCACATGCTAATTTTCACTCGGCTATTACAGTGAACAATGCAAATGAGCTACCTGCACTGTCTTAAGTATGTGTATACAAAATGTGCCATCACACGTTATTGCACCTCAACAAGCAAGGATGTTTTACACGGGTCTCCTATATCAAGTGAAGTAAAACGTGTCACAAGGCCTGAGATCTTTAAAACGAAATTCTTTTATCATAGATCTGTTAAACAAATGTAACAGAACAAAATGGCAAAACAAGCGCTCAGATGACATTTGCTGCCATTGTCATGGTAACAGTAATTCAATCTAGCACACACATATATATATATGTAAATCCTTTGTACAATAAAAACCTAACTTCCGCGTGTAGTGGCAAGACAAGACTAAGACAAGTGGATGTTCAGTGTGATCTCGACACCACAGACTTGGCTTTGAAGGGCCCTGAAACAAAACAAAAAGAAAAACAGCCCAGAATTTAGCAGAGAACATGCTAAAAAGATTCAACAAACACTTGGAATGGTAATCTGGCTCATGAATTGGGAACAGGTTTACGACCACCCTGCGAGACCACACAAATGTAGCTGCAATAAGTGGCGATGCAGTTTTCCAGAAAAACTCTCGCGAGTTGTCCCCTCTCCACGGGCCTTAAAGGACACTTAGGACACTGTTGGCTTCTACTATGCCAACAAATGCGTTCGCGCCTGTGCCGGCTGTCGGTGTTGTCGCTCGCACCGTATCTTGAAAGCGATCTCCACACGGCTCTGACCTTTGTATGCGCTGTGCTTACGCCGCTCAGTTTCTGTTGAAGTGATAGACCGCATGAACCTACACTCGCTGCGGCGGCTGCGTTTCCCCACGCCCGCGTTTTGACAGTGGTTGTCTGCGGTCATCGAGTCAATTCATATTTGCTTGTGCGCGTTGACACCATGCAAAGTTAATTTAGTTAGTAAGCAAATGTGTCAAGTTTATGCAGCTGATAAAACTACTATCCCTACTCCTTATAGCTATCTCCTAATTTGCTATCGCAATTGATGCTTCGCCTTTCGGGCAAAACAGACATATTTTTAAATTATTAATTTGTCTGCTCCATGCGAAGATCGTGGGTACTTGGACATTAACCTTTCAACGTTCGTAAATTTAAATGGATGCAAAACTCCCAGTTGCACGGTTTGATTCTCGGATACGCGCGGCTGCTTGGTCTACATGTTTTGCATACATGCAAGGCGTTGTTTTGGTTATAGTGCGGTACCGCTTATAGTGCAGATATTCACGACTCCGGCGACGTATGTTATAAGCGGTATACACTGCAGCAATCTTTTACTATAACAACGTTTCTAGGACATCATAGATAGCTTTATTGCACTAGAGATACAAAAGTTATATCGGAAATGTCCAGATTTGATCACAAGTTCCCAACGAAGCATGAAAAAAGCAGTGTAAACACGTGAGGGGAACCTGCACCAAGCACCAGTGTCTCTTGCTCTCATCCACTGTTGGGTTTTCCAGTTCAACACAAGTCACTGTATGAAGCAGAACACCTGTGCACTGACCGCGTGAATTTTTATACGTAACATTGTTTCTAAAATGGGAATATTGCCAGGTCCACGCTGATCCTCCATAGTGGTTGCATCACATAATTTTACATTGTAATACTCAAGAAATTCGAGGGTTTTCAAGGGAAAAAAAGCTATTCCGGGACTTTAAAGGGCCTTGAAAACATATTCTTCAAGAAACTGCTACTTGTGTTTCAGCTTGCTCACATTTTGTATATAAAAATCAAAAAACACCCATTCGTGCATTGGTCTTGTTTATTCCTTTGTTCCAAATAGTATGTCCCAACACATGCAGCTTTCACTTAAAGGACCCCTAAACCGCCCGATATTTTTTAAAGATTTCAAGTAAACACTCCCATTGAGTTCCGAATGCTGTCACAATCAACAATGCCAAACGCTGCAGCGCTGCATGCCGCGGGCGCGCCACAATATAAAAAAACAATGCCATGCTCCTCTCCAAGCCGTTCCGGTTTCCCCAGCGGTCGTTGTGATGTCACCAGGGTGCATCTGGCAATGTCAACGGGGGCGACGATGTCAATCGGTCGAATAATAAATTACGACTTCCAGTTAGTCTGCTAGCAGGTATGCGCACTCCCTGCTCTTCCTCGTTGTGTTGCTCACTTGTGTGCACTTGCGAATCCATAATTACAGCCCGCAACGCAAGTGCCAAATCACACAGTCGTACTTAGCGGTCTGATTAGGTGCGCGAATAGAGTGTGACAGTGTTGGCCTTTCTAGACGTGTGCGCAACATAGGATCCATAGTGGCATGCTTCGCATGAACACGGGCCAGCACAGTAGCAACAGCGGGTAGCCGAGAAGCGCTGAGTCGCGGCTAAGGCCCGTGCATGTTACCGGCACGGTAACTCGCTGCACGCCGTTCGTGAGCCGCTGTTCGCGAGCCGCCGTTCGATGACGGTTTTGCTCGCGAACGGCGAGATTTCCTTGCCGGAGAGAGGATGAGACCGGGACCCATTTGTGCGGCAGCCTCACCGCTGCTGATCACTCGACGGCGCCAATATCGTCGCTAGGCCTTCTCCAGTTCTCTTCAAAACTAAAGCGGACGGCGCTTCGGAATGAATCGCCGACGCTCACAAGCTGCAATATTTTCTTACCATTGTTGCTCTTCACAATCATTGTACAAAAAGAAGAAAATAGGCTGATATTAGCGGTGCCGTCAGCTGCGATGCGAGCACATCAGCTCGCATCGCAGCCGGTCGTCTGCCGTTGGTAGCAGCTGCTGTGCACTGCAGCTGAGCTCCGCAAGTATCGGAGCTCTAGTTCCTGTATAACGTATGACAGTGGATATCGTTTTTCATAAGATGTACAATTTATGTATCGCTTTATCTAGTCGAAATTATTTTGCTTGGAACAGAAGCTGCAGCCAATGTTTTTGTCGCCGGCGGAGGAGGCACGCAGCTTCGCGGTCGTCAACTGGCCCGTCAGTCATGCGCTGAGTGGTGCGCCGGCCGAACTGCCATCTACTTTGGACACCTCTTGCACGGCAGACGTTCTACGGCACTGGAGGCCGGTTCGCCGTCGGTATATTTGCCACTAGCATGGACGTGCCTTACGTCACATTTGGAGGAGCACTCGGCGAGGAGAAGAGACCGGGTGACGAGGAGAACAGCGAAGGAAAGAGTGAAGTGAGTGAGGGCCGTGTTTCAATCATCAAACGCGCGTGTAACTCCACTATTACAGCACCATTTCGAAAAATTCTCGTGGCTACGTGTTCGTTGTAAGCTCGTGTATAACTGCAACCCCACAAATAAATTTTGACCTCTGGGTGGTTTAGGGGCCCTTTAACAAGCGTTTAGAATCACGGGCCGACACCACCAAATTGCAATGCAGAGTTTGCAGTCTACAAGAAGCTTTCAAATCCCCCACAATTTTCACATCACAGACTGCTCCCCTTTGCTGCTACCCAAACAAAAATTCTCGGGTTTTACGTGCCAAAATCAAAATACATTATGAGCCGTAGTTGGGGAACTCCGGATTAATTTTGACCCCTGAAGGATCTTTAATGCGCACCCGACACAGGGCACATGGGCACTTTTACATCTTGCCCCATCGAAATGCGGCCGCTGTGGCCGGGATTTGATCCTGCAATGTCATGTTTTAGCAGTGTAACCCCACAGCTGCTAAGCCACGTCTATCCAAATCAAATTGTGGGGTATGATGTACCAGAGCAACAATCGGACTATGAGAGAGAGAGAGAGTAAAAGGTAAAGGAAAGACAGGGAGGTTAACCAGAGGTTATCTCCGGACTATGAGAGCAGCCCAAGTGCAAGGGCAGTGAAGAGGAGAGGCCACAGAGCAATTTCGGCCACCTCGGTTTCTTTGCGTACATATCTAAATTTATGCACATTTTTAATTGAAACATAAATTTAAGCACATTTTCCACCCCTCCATCAGAATACGGCTGCCAAGGCTGACAATCGAACCCACCTCGTACTCAGCAGCAGAATGCCATAGCAATTCTATCGAAAAATAAAACAACCACATGCCCCGTAGCCAATGGTCCCATATACACCGATAATACGATCACGGCTGGTAGGAATTTCGGTGTGATACAAATCGTAACATTCCCCGGCCGAAATACATTGCTCTTAATACGAAAAACATCGGCTGTTACGAATGCATTGCCGCGCCATTGCAGATCATACGAACGCGTGAGCAACAGCGGAGGTGGCGGCCGAGCCAGCGGAGCAACCGGCACAGACAAGCTGGCACAGCGGGATCTGGGAGGGATCCATAGTCGCCAAGCAACCGGCTGCGTCTCGTGGCTGTGCAATCTCTCATTGGTCCCCATGTCGAGCGGACCAGACCACATCACAGCCTAGCTGATGCTTTGACCAGCAAGAAAAAAGACAAGGACCGCTGCAGCAACAATGACCACGGTAGCAGCCACGACGGCCAAAGTGCTCCCTCCACTCGACGTGCTGAGGTGTTCAGTGACATGCGAAAACATTCACGAGATCACATTCGCGCACTTTTAAGCCTTCCAGAAGGCGATGGTTTACGATTTGGGCAAGAAGAAAATGCATACGAATAGTAGAACCCCATTAATACATTTTTTCAAGGGACCGCGATAAAAAAAATTTCTCAGTTTTGCTCAAACGTGAAGCAACGATTGCGATAGCAAATTAGTAGACAGCTGTAAGGATAGTAGTTTTATCTGAACTTGTAAACATTCGCTTACTAACTAAATTAACAAGCACAGTGTCACGCGCACAGGTAAACACGAACCTATCTCGCTCGACGACCGCGGGAGCTCGCTGTCAAAACGCTGGAGTAAGCAAGCACGGCAGCAGCAGCTGTCTCTCGCTTCAACGCGAACTAAACGTCGAAAGCACAGGCTATCTGGCACTAGGCGCACTTTGTAAACATCGTAGATCGTTTTGAAGATGAGGCCCGCGTGGGCGTGCACTTTGCACACGTCGCAGATCGCTTTCAAGATATGGTCATGTGATACGGCGCCCACGCGGCCGCGACGTGTCGGTCGCTTGTTGCAACACACCGGTCACTTGTTGCAATGTAAAAGCTGACTGCACAAATTTACGTGACCGCCACATTAAAATGCAATGCAAGATGCAGGAAAATTACAGATTGGTGAGATATCACGGGGAACTTAATACATGGAAGTCAATGTAGGATTTAGGTCGGGACCACGAAAACGCGACGTAGCAGCTGGGAAAACGCAGCAGCGAGGAACGTATCAACGAGGTTCCACTATTAGGAATTTTTATTGCTAAAATTTATAAATTTTTTCTTTATTTTGTGTATATTCTTATGATACGAATTTCGGGTAATATGAATATTTCATGCGACTCCGCGAGATTTATATCACCAAGATTCTACTGTAAAAACCAGAGTGTTTCCATATGGAGTAGACTTCTGTTAATTTGACTCCTGTTAATTCGATCCCGACCGAAGGTCCTGGCCGATGCCCATACATTTCTATGGGACTAAACTTATTTCAATCCTGAAATTAGCCTTTGTCGGATAATTTGAACTTGGCTAATCATCATGTGTACCCAACTCAAATGGTGACCGCAGCAGTGTCCCTCTCAACGGTGCATAGGGTACAGTGAATGTGATGAACACGCATCATCTTCCATCAAAAACGGCTATTCCCGGCTTGCCTCAAAAAGATTTTAAAGCGAGAATGGTAGCTCACAATGAATTATTACAGGATTTACCCCATTCTAATGTGCATCTTCTTTTAACAGAAAATTTGTTCTGAAATTGCTTGGCCGGTGCAATCTGATACGAAACCAAGAACGCATTCGCGACAGCCTACTGTCAGCACCAGTCTAGCCAGCATGCCCATCACCATTGCCATCACAAGATGGCCGGCATGGATGGCAACAGAATGTGTTCTTGCATAGCATGACAACAATGCGATAGTTTCAGTCTGATTATGAAAGCACATTTAAACGATGAGTTAATCCTTATTTTGCATGTTAATTCTTATTTTGCAACAAGTCGCAGCACATGTTCTTGGCTTTCTGGAGAATTGCATACGTCGCAGGACAAACTAGGGAAATGGGTCATCTAGGGCCACCATCTTGTTTGCGATTGTTGGGGAGTCGTTCGATAAATGCAGAATATCAAATGCGCTATGGAAAGTACGGAGGACAACGTATTGTGGTTCAAAGACAGCAATAAAGTGCTGTCTGAGAGTGATAACGAGCTTATTTACCTTATGTAAATAAGCTCCCATTCTGTGATGGTAATGTACACTGGTTTCGTCTTTTTTTTTTTTTTTTGCCAGAATCGGAGGCATGCAATGTTTGTGTAGCTAAACATCGGGTGCGCATTTCGATTTATACTTGTTTCGGAGCTCTAATGTCATTTTTACATTAGTTTTCCACTTTGAACCCACAAAAAGTGGGTGAATATTCGATTCGGGGATGTGTTCAATTTGGGGGCAAATACTGCCAAATGAATCAGCAGTGTGTATTCGTGTTTCTTACGACTCTTGTTTAATTCGACCCACCTAATAATCGGACCAATTTTGTCGGACCCGTAAGCGTCGATTAATGGAAGCCCACAGTATCAATACAGTGGAAGCTCATTGATATAATTCTGCATAATAAGTTTTTCAAGATACAGTGAAAGCTCGATGATACGAATCTCACGGGGTCACGAAAAATATTCGTATTAGCCGAAATTCGTATCATCGAAACAATTAAAACTACAGTCGAATCTCGATAATTCGAACTCGAAGGGGCCCGAAAATTTGTTCGAATTAAAAGGACGTATTTTTGAAGTATTCGTGCACCATAGCACGATGCATGAACAGTGCGAGTCGTTAAATATCGCGGCAAGCAAGCGCATAGCAAGCGCGGGCCACGAAACTGCCCAGGCCGGCTAACGGTCGCTTCCCGATAACGGCAGAAAACGAAGCTTCAGGGAGCGGGCGGCGCCGGCACACGGGTGCGCGCGGAGACCGTCGAAGGTGAGGGAGGAGGGCGGCAGGGAAGCGGATTTGGCTGCGTCAACTCCGCCGCTTCTGTGGCTCCCCTCGCCCTCCCTCCCTCCCGCTCAACTCCCTCGTAGCTTTCTCACCTTCGACTCCGTGCGCACATCTCCGTGCGCGCCCGCCGCCGCGCTGGCGCCAGCTTATTTTAGCCGCTCCCTGAAGTTTCGTTTTCTGCCGTTATCGGGAAGCGAGCGTGTGCGGGCGTGGGCAGTTTCGTTGGCCCGACTGCGCCTCCGCCGCTGCTTCCCTCTGCGCTGCTGCCGCAGCGTGCAGGGTCAACATGCGACTAGAAAATAGAGGAAGCATATAGGAGAAGGGTTCACTGCCATTTTATCCGCGTGGCTGAGACGTCGGCACTAGTGTGTGCTAGAATACGGTTGTCTAGAACACACTAGTCGGCACGTACACGCTTGTTCCGGCGCGATGCAGAAACGGCGACCTTGCAATTTGAGAGAGGGTGAAATTTCCGCCGCGGGTTCTTGGATGGATGGTTTAAAACAACGCTTTCGAGACCTTCCGCGCCTCTCAAGGACACAATGCACCATTGGACGTGAGGGAGGAGAACTATATTTTGTTTTCTAAGCAGTTCACTTTTTTCCCGTCAAGAGAGAGAGATTCAAATTTTATTGGTGCCAGCAATTCACCACCAAGCAGTAATTTTTGAACGTGCTTCAAAGTTTTGCAATTGTCAAAGTAGAAAGCAAAAATGGCTACCTCTGAGAGAGGCGCGCGCACTTCAAAAGAGAGTAAATCTCGCGATTACGCTGCGTCTGCGGCTGATTTTATCGATGGATCGAACAGCAGCAAGTCTGAGCATGCTGCCTTTTCATCAGACTTTTACTCTGAGAGCTACGACGATGCAAACCATCCCGGAACATCGGCAACCACAGCCCGCTACAGCCAACTATAGTGCTTGCAGTAAATTTTCACAGTGGAATATCTGTTCAATAAAAAATTGATTTCTTCAGAGACAGTGCTTATTACATGGAAATACATTTCGAATCTTATAATGTTTATTACATTTTTTCTTGGTAGACACCAAGCGTGTCTTTACAAACTTTGTTCAATTTTATCCCACAATCTTGATTCTGGCAATTTATATCTTTTTTATGACATACATCTCGTTAATAAAACTTATGTGTGAAAAGTGCACTGATTCTGCTTTTTGTTTATGTATTGCGTAAGATATTGAGCGCAGTAGTTCCTTCAGAAAAAAAAAAAGTGGTGTAACCTACAAAAAAAAAAACCTATTTTCCCCACGGTAGGGAAAGAGTTAAAACCTGCTTGTTCCCATTTATCATATGGGATGCTCCTACATGACATGTGGGAACATAGGGGTTTTCTCAATAGAACCTTAAGCCATTGCAGTGGGTAATACACCGATACCCACCTATGTAGCTGAGCAGGACGGGAAGGAAGATGAGCCCATGTGCAGCGCCCACCAGCACAATGGACAAGTACATGCGGAAGTAGAAAACCCGAAACAGCTGAGACTTCGAGAAGGCCAGCACTACAACACCGCCGAACTTGGTCAGCGTGATGCCAGACAGCACCTGCGAATGCCACATGCAAATGCACTCATTCACTGCCAGCAGCGAGAATCAGCAACTCACAAGAATCACAACTTGCATTACGCCACATACAATGGTAAAGAACTGTCAGATTCATTTGTTAACAAAAGTAGTGACAAGACTTGAATTCACTTTAGTGGTGAATTCACCTGCCATTTTGCAAAGGCTTAACAAGCTGGACAAGATATTTTAGTCAGGGCCTTCAGGATTAACACTGTCAAACATTTAGCACTGCTTTAACTTTTCCTTAACTAAAATTTCACTAATTAGCTGCCTTAATTACATTAGAGAACATATTGTAACTGCACAAGTGAAGATGGTGAGCACTTAAGGCATGTATGCATAGTGGGAAACACCAGGACTACCACCAATCACATCCACAAAATGTACGAAAAAATACAGTGATGTTCCACACAGTTGTGCCATGCAGGGCACAAGGAAAGCATTGCGGGAAACGCCAATGCATTTTGCTGCAGGTGTCAGCTGGGATACTTGGCACACTGACTTGTCAACACATGAATTTCCCGATTGTTCACACCCAATGCAATTCAATGTTCACAAGAAAATTAACAAAAGCCAAAGAAACAGGGCAAGCTGGTGCCAGTTCAGGATTGTAGACAGCATGCACAAAAAACAAGAACATACAAGAATTCAAACAGGACAAATGCTCGTCGTGTTCCAAGTTCTTCCAGGCTCTTCTTTTATAGTACCCACAAGCATGAATCACTGAAACCCTTTGTCAAAGCAGAAGTGCACTGTGCACTTAGCGTTATTGGTATAGCCTGTTTCACAATACCGTAAGAACCCAAATACAGTGTAGATCTCTTATAATGTAAGTCGCCGGAATTGCGAATATCCGCACTATAAGCGGTATATATATACCGCACTATAACCAAAACAGTGATTTTATTGCGATAGCAATAAAGTCATTGTTTATTTATTTCTGCTGTCATTGTGTAATTTCTGCTATCATTGTGTCTTTCTTTCTGCAGTCTTTCTGCAGTCTTTCTGCTGTCACCGTGAGGTTCCGTATAAAGCCCAAAGGCGAGAAAATCGCTGCCGCGCGCCGTATGCTTTAAGTGCAAGTGAAAGCATGCGAGTGTGAGCCAGCGATCGCGGCTCAATCTCACGCAAGTAAGGCAGTAAAGCAGGAAGGAAGCGCACCGTCGCATGCAAGGCTCTGGGAGGAGGGTAGGGAGGGGAGGGGCACGTTCTACTGGGGGCGGCCGCCTCCGCCCGCCGGGGCCGCTATTTCTTGAAAGCCATCTGCGACAGGGGCACAGTCTGCCATGTGCTGTGTTTTTGCGGCTTAGTTTGCATTGATGCAAGACACAGCACGAAGGTCAATTTGCTCACCCCTACTGCTGCGCTTCCTCGTTTTGACAGCAAGTTGCCGCGGTCATCGAGTGGGATGTTCATGTTTGCTTGCTAATGTGCAGAGAACCACGACGGCGGACGCGCTTTAGCGTGCTCTCGCCATCGCGTCATTCTGCCTGCTCCACGCGAGGAATGCTGGGATGCGTGGGTGGCGCGGTGCAGCGGGCAAAAAGGAGGAACGGGGCTATTCACGTGCCAGCAATGCTGGAACGTGCCTGACGGCGCCAGACACGCCGGTTGCGTAGTGTCGTTGGAGTAGAGATGCCAGTTGTTCACCACCGTAACGTCGCAAAGCTCGACGCGGGCGTTATGTCGGAGTATATCTGCAGCTTGAGGGGAGCGTCTGCCATCTCAGTTGACTGTCGAATTTCCAGGCAGCTGCACTGTAACCGGTATTTTATCTCACGCAACTGCACTATAAAGCCATGCGCGTATACATAGAGTGCTATGGGAAAATTAACGAGAGTCTCAAAAGACCATATCCGGTCCTGTACTATAAGCGGTATGACAAGGAAGTCTAACACGGCTGTGGACGACACGAAGGACGCAGACAGGAAGACACAACAGTGTAGGTTTAGCCAGACGCACCAGGAACAGCGTCGAGCCCGAGCCCCACTTCCGTTGCGCTGGCGATCCGTCTGCGGAGCTCTACACAACACACTTCTTTCTTACAGCGGTTACATTATAAGTGGTCTATACTGTATAACACGAGGGACAATTTTAGGACCGCAAAAAGGAAAAAAGTTGTATCTTTATATGTCTGCCAAATAACATGCTTAGATAATACTTTTTTATTAAAGGCGCGCTGCTGCCTGCTCATTCACCATCATTTTCCTCAGATGACACATTGCGGAGAGGAATAACCAGAGGTGCCGTCAAGAGTGTTCAATATTCAACTTCTTAAAGACATGCATGATATAAGCCAGTGCGGCTTATAAAACAGGCAGTCCAGTGCCTACTAGCCTTAGGCGTCCATCGCCAGTGCAGTGATACTCTAAACGAACTAGCACACAAACGTGCAGTGAAATACACAATCGGGCATTAAGGTGTAAGTTAGGAGGCATGGTCTGGTGCTTAAGAATGAGCAGACTATGCTCTGACACAGAGAGAACACAAGGTACAGAGATATGGGACATTCACGGAGACAACTGCAGTTCACGAGGAAAAGATATGAACATACAAAGGAAAACAAAGCAGAAACAAAATTGCACCCAAGCATGTGATACGAATCAAAATGATTACAAGTGCAGCATACACTTTTTAGTCACTCGACCCCAACATCAATCTGTTATTAGAATGAAGGCCTAATATTTGCCTTTTTCTATTTACCTTTACATAGAAAAATAATATAAATTATCCATCTTGGTTACTAAGCGTAAAGTTATGCCATAATTATACTTGCAGTTAGGTGGAAGGAGAGTTGGTATTCATGCATTCTTTGTATCAGCGTGGAAGAAGACGGCACCACAAGAAGGAAAGACATGGGACGGGAGCTGATAAAATGATAAATCTAAGACATCAAATGATGCCTGGCATACTAGTCAGCTGTTATTAGCCCACTTATTACAGCATTTGTGTTGTAGAATATGAGTGCAACATGTTGTGGGTTGCCTTTTCCTTCCTTTTCTCTACACGCTATCTTACGCCCGTTTTTAAAATCCTAAAGCATATCTTTTACTTGGTAGGCAAAACATAACTTAGGATCAACATCTACTCACGGAGCTTCCCATGGTGGCAAGAGCTTCTTCAGACCGTGCAACACGACAGGGTTGTCCACTCATGAGGAAAGCCCGGACAATGTGAGAGCAGAACTCCACAGATATGCCGACAGCCTGGGTTGTTACAAGACAAAAAATGTGAGTGTGTCAGCTGCAACAAGCAACACATTACTTGCCAAAAATGAGTAACATCACTGAATGCCAAATCCGCGTTTTTAATTTTCCTGTGCTGCCCTCTGCCACATGCCGCTGGAAACGTTTTGGAAGGGTGCCAGGGCTTTCGCCGGTTGACTTGTGAACCTGTGCCCTTGTTGAGTGCGCATCGGTTGTGCGTTTCGTGGATCGCGAATAATTATTAATGGCTTCTGCAGGGCAGCATGTCGTTCCTGGAAGCCATGTAGCACTCACCAACTATATATTGACACGTATACATGTTTATCTTTCACCGGTGGCCGCTTTCCACCGGCTAACAAATGTTAAACGTTATCGCTCGGCGCAGGACGTGCCTGTATCGGAAGTTTCTAGAACGTTATCGATGCTTCTTTTCGTTGCCTGTTTTCACCGACGCTTATGTTATCTGATTGTGTGACCGACACGAATTGTCTAGAACTTTCTGGAAGACACGCGGGCATCAGGGATTAATCTGGAACCTTCGATGACTCAGGTATAAAAGCCGACGCGTCACGCCGCTGATCAGATTTTGACGATCGCCGACTGTGTTCGCAGCTTGCTTTTGTGGGCACAGGTTCGCCCAATAAAGAATAAGTTTTGTCATACACAGTTTTACGACTGTTTACTTCAGCATCACGACTACGTGGCAATATATAGGGTGACCAGGCGTGAGTGCGCTGTTTTGTTTAAAGTGTGGCCGATAAAGGCACGCTGAGTTCCCTCTGCCGGCGCAGCTGCTTTGGAGTTTGCCGTCGCTGACTCCTGCACTTGCACCTCGCTTTTTTTTTTTCAATTCTTTTTGTACATTCTTTAGACATTTTGCATAAATAAGAAGTTTTCGAGTGCACAGCCTTCCACGTCGGATTTAGCAAAGCGGTGCACTTGTTTACATCGACATCTACAGCCACAGATCGTTGTCAGCGTCAAAAATTGGGGAAAAGGTTCATCGCTGATATGAAAAAAAAAATTTTTTCAAAACGTCGAATGAAACACACATACCTGCTCATATGAGTCGCGTTATTCCACCATGAGACGAGTCATTATGAGCACCTGAGCTACTCAACGGAGGCTGTGATCCAGTTACAAATATCAGGCTGTTAATTACTGATTCTCGCTTTGCTTTAACTTCATCATACTTAGTTTGCACGTGTCATAAAGCATTGTTAGAGAAAAATGTGCTCACATAAGCACTCATTTAAAGGCCGTGTTGTTCTCCTGCAAAAACGTGGATGCCATCGCTGACACTATTAGTGTATATATATATATATATATATATATATATATATATATATATAACTGTGCGAGGCGACTGTTTATGCTGCTGTACCGAATGTACCGTCTCTTGTTTTGCGTTTGACGCAGAGATAAACCGTACATCTCAGGAATTAAGAAATGCGTCAGCATACCAACACGTACAGACCCACCCATCTACGTTGCGAATACAAGCGGCAGCCTACTGGAACGGTGACGTACAGATGTTGGCACAGCCGTTGAGCACAGTGCTGTGCCGCCGCTTGCAGCTTATTGTGTACATGCCGTGCGAAGCGAAGAGTATAGTTTATTTTAAATCGCTAAGACCAGAACTAAACTATAAATGAAGTTTCCTTCATCCTAACTTGCTTACGTTTCAGTATGGGTCCGCCGCTAGCGGGTGCACGAACTCGACGGCGCCTGGCCTAACCTTCGCTGAACAGGATCAACATTGGCTCAAACTTCATGCGCACGGCTTGAGAGGGTCGAAGCTTGCACATTTCAACCTTTCAAATTCGTAGGCATGTTTTGACTCACTTTGAGCGTGATTATTTATACCAATGAAGGCATTGCGGCTATTTCGTTGATCGGTTCGACGGCCCATCGCGCGAGGTTCGGTCGAACGATGGTAGGCACGGCGATTTTATCGGTGCCGTGGACAAGAAAGCCTGTTGTAGTACCAAAGCCAGTCTGATGCTACGCACGCTTTCGGTACCGCACCGACGTCGAGCTACCAGTGGAGTCACAATGCGGTACACAGCATGAGTTGGCAGTAGCGCGCGTCCACGTGCTTTTTTTTTTTTTCGGGGAACGTTTCCCCGAGATGGGCCCGCACGGCAACGCGCGCGACCCTTCCAAAACGTTTCGCGACTGATCCGCCAGGGCAGGGCGCATGCACCATCGGGTCGTGAAAAAGGCGGATTGAGTTCAGGATAAGCTGCTGAGAAAGAATGTTTGAGCTAGTGAGAAATCCTAGTTATTGCCCTCACTTCCCATTTTGTGTCGTAATGCAGTTCACTACAAACATATGACACAGAGGTTTGGTGTGCTACAACGTTGTCCATTCATGGCATGTGGCATTGTGGGCACAGCTAAAGCGTGTCTGTTGTCACCTTCTAGAGTAAACCAAAAAAACCAGGAATAAGCAACAAAAATTATACTCATTACTTGATATGCTACATTTTAGGCGCTCTTCAACTGCACACTTGCAAAGCTATCCTGCTACTTGTAAACTAGCCCTAACCAGAGCACGAAGGCAGTGCAACTACACTGCTACTGTCTTAAAACTGATCAATGCAGAGTCACCTTATTGCTCATGCTAAACCATTCTCACACAGACACAGAAATGGCAAGTAAGTGGCACTTTATAGTAGTGCAGCATAGTGTGGTAACATATCTGCATGAATATAAAATGCCATATTTTTTTGTGGAACTTCCGACTCAAGAAGGCATTTTATCTTATATCCTACTAACACAATCTTCATTTTTTTTTCCTTTCTCTTCAATGCATTGCAAGCTCGGCCACCAATTGCCCTATCTGTCTAAGAAAGTAAGCCTCTCACTATATGTAAGGAACAATGCATGGAGAAGCTGCACATCCGCAAAGATGCAAAAGCACAACAAAACGAAAAGTACATGACAGAGACACGTGCCTGCATTCAGTTACAAGGGCCAATGCATTGCAACCCTTCTGGGATGTCTTTAGCACAGCACGATGGCAATGTATTATAGCAATGCATGCTGGTTCACATCTCCTTAGCAGACGCTACATCAAGCTAAGCAAAAGAACATTCTACTCAGAGTCTACGGCCCTACTGTCAACATTAACCACAATACATTGTGGTTAACATCATTCACAATGGCATTTTATTACCTGGCTTGTCAAAATGAGCTTCTCACATCACATCCCTGCAAGTACGCTAAGTGGGTGCTCTTCACCAAAAAATGGGGTGCTCACCATGACGAGGTTGACTAGAGAGACAGCATTGAGTGCAATGTCCCAGAAGTACATGATGCCCAGCAGGTCCACAATGATCATGACAATGGTGAGGCAGACGATCGCAGCCGCCTTCAGGTTCAGATCGAGCAGCAGAAAGGTGATGCCAAAGATGCCCACCAGCGAGATGCTCAGGTGGATCGCGGACTCTGCCTCGATCGTCAGGTACTGCTCGTAGAACACGTGGAAAATGCTGGAAGCATGCGCAGGAACAGGAGGCGGAGACACAAGTCATGAGTGACACACACACACTGGCATGAAAGAACTGGACCTCAAACTGACGGAGATTTGCAACAATGCTTGAAATTCGGCCAATTGGTGAAGTTCTGTGTTATTGCACTAGCTTAAGGAAACAACTCAAGACAAAGAATAACAGAGCTGAGAGACTGAAAAGGTGAAGCAAGATGAGAAATCATCACCACCATGCAGCAATACACAGCCAACACCAATGCTGTGTCAAAAATATTGGACGAGTGGTCCCCGTGCTCTTTGGTTCTCAAGGAGCTTGATACAAGTAAGCTGCAAAAGCATTAGTGGCAAGAACAGAATATATATATATACAGTGGAATCTCGATGATACGAATCTCACGGGGTTACGAAAAATATTCGTATTAGCCAAAATTCGTATCATCGAAACACAATTAAACCTAGCTAAATTAAGGTGAACTCACTCAGGCACACACACGTAAAGAGCATTTACAGTACAGACCACTTATAACGTTACCGTTTATAGTGCAGAACTGGCTACAACGCGGCCTTTTCCGACTCCCGTTTACCCTCCAATAGAACTCCATGTATACGCATACCGCTAAGAGTGCAGCCGCGTGAGACGAAATACCGGTTATAATGCGGCTTCCGCGGGAAAATCTCGCTGACAAGGGCGGTAGCGAGCACGCTTCTCAACGAGGTGCGCCCAACGATGGGAGAGGAGATCAATGAGGGCGATGCGGAGACATGCAGCATGAGTACAAGGGCGATAAAATCGTCGCCGCGTGCCGTATGTGCGAGTGAAAGCGCGCCAACGTACAGCCGAGAGCACGGCTGTACGGTGTAAGTGGTATCTTGCAACCGGTCGCAAGGCTAACTGGTGACGCAATCTCCCACGCGAAAGGGAGAGAGAGAGGGGGGGGGGTGGCTTCTAATCTGCCAACAAATACGTTCTTGTACACTCGGCCACAAAATATTGTGGGGGAGGGGGGCGAGTGCGTGGCGAAGCGGTCCTCCTCTCCTTCTAGCGGCGCACCCCAGGTGCCGAGACCGACGCTTGCGCGCATGCACGTCCCTCTGTGACTGCAAGCGTGCATGTTCCCGCGCTTGCTCTAAGCGCCGACGATATCTGAGTGTAATCGCGAGGTGGCGGCTTTGATGGGCATAACTATGTGAACAGTGAGCTGGCATGCATAGCTGTGGCCGCTTTATGTCGTGTCACGAGCGCGGATCTCCCGGTTGCGAATGCAACACCGCAGTTCTTGTTTCTGCACTGCGCCTTTTCATGACCAATCTTCGCTCTTTTTTCTTTTTACGAACGGGGCGTTCTCCCACAGAAGAGCGTGTAAGAAAAGGCGCTCTATAGAAAGTGACAGGCAAGATGAAAATAAACCTATTTCCGTTACATCCGCTAAGTTTTGCACGTCGAAGCCGCCACAGTGCCAATCGCAAGAGGGGCACCTCGCGGCGACACTGGGATATCGTCGGCGTGTAAGGAACAAGCGCGGAAACATGCACGCTTGCAGTCACGGAGGGACGCGCATGCGCGCAAGCGTCGGTCTCAACACTAGGCATGCGAAGCTAGGAGAGGAGGACCGCTTCGCCACGCGCTCGCGCCCCCCGCAATATTTTGTGCCCGAGTGTACTTTGCGCCTGTGCCGGCTGTCGGTGTTATCGCTCGCACCGTATCTTGAAAACGATCTCCACACAGCTCTGACCTTTGTATGCGCTGTGCTTACGCTGCTCAGTTTCTGTTGAAGCGTTAGACGGCCACGCTTCCCCACGCCTGCGTGGGGAAAAGGACAAAAGGAAAACCATCAAAAGTGCCACCGCTTCAAACTCTTCACACCCAGTCGCGGGCTCCACGCTGTCCGGTGCCACGTCCGCGCCTCCGCACCAAAAGAGAAAGGGAGAAAGCACGTGACTGCACGCTGTTCTCTTTTGCGGCCGTCGGTGGGGCAGCGTTTATTCGTATCAGCCGACACGGGTCGAAAATCGATT
Source organism: Dermacentor silvarum (assembly GCF_013339745.2). Lineage (NCBI taxonomy): Eukaryota > Metazoa > Arthropoda > Arachnida > Ixodida > Ixodidae > Dermacentor > Dermacentor silvarum. The sequence goes on from NC_051157.2 coordinate 98,303,930, forward strand.
CGTAACAACCGTTCTCTAGCCAGTTGCAAAGTAATGGGGCTCGGCCGGGACCACAGAAAAATTCGTATTATCCGGAAATTCGTATTAGCCGCGATCGTATCATCGATATTCCACTGTATATTACATGTAAAAAATAACAATGCTTGTTCCATGCCAAGAGATAACTAGGTAGCAAATTAGACCCCTTGCCAGATTTGCAAGTGTGCTTCTCAACAATGAACATTTTCCCTACTAATGGCAGCACTGGTCATGGTTCGCATGAAGATGAAAAGCTAGTTGCACAATCATGGTGTCATAAGACAAGCAAACTGTGCTCGTACATGCTAGCTACAAAAATGTCTATGCCGCCATTAGCTCGGCAAGATGCCTTGCAGAAAAGCTAGATTTACAATTATGAAAAGGTTCTATTCCTGCACAATTACATTCTTTTGCAATAGAAAGAGACAAGCATAAGTGAAGTAAAACACATACACAATCCAGCAATAGGAATGGTAACATGCAGCATTCTCAAAATCTATTATGCATGTAGGCCTATAGACTCTAGAAACTCAAAAACGGCAGATATAGTCGACTTCCATTAATTTGACCCTGACAGGACCGACAAAATTGGCCAAATTATCTGGCAGGTAGAATTAAGCAAGATGCATAAAAAATGCTAAAGCACACCGTCAATTCATTTGGCAGTATTTGTCAGAGTGTAACATGACCCCTAATCAAATGTATGCCCACTTGATGTGTCCAAAGGAGAAAAATAATGTAGAAAATACAGTAACGCTTCTAAAAAAATTGAAATCTAACACGCACCCTATTTTTAAGCACGAAAAAATATGCGTGTTGCACAATGGCAGCTGGTTTACTAAAGTCAGCTTTGCCGCACTGTTTTTAAAGTCAGCTTCACTGCAGCAGATTTGTGTTGTGTGTTAAAGCATATGAACACCATGAAGGCTTTTTTTTTAATCCGATTGCACTGCGCAGGCTATTTTCAGCCAAATTTTCCTTCAGAGAAAAAAAGTGCATTTTAGAATCAGGTAAATACCGTAATCAGACATTGTGAGCTATGGTTATTGTAGAAACGATGGAACCCAGCCTTTAAAAACACCAGGAGAGAAGTAGACGGATACACGCTAAATTAGCAACAAGTTTAATGAAACAACCACACAGAAGGTCGCAGGGAAGCCAGAGCGCGCATGTTTCGTACAGAAAGAAACACAGAATGAAATCTAGTACCCACATTTTTCTAAATACGCTATTTCTTTGACAGCTATAACGAGGGTACACTAACACATTGATTGTGATCATGTTTTAGGATATGGTACGCTTCAATCAGTTCTCGTTTGTATCGTGTGGATCCCGTGCCAATAATTTGTGCGTCTTCTAGAACTGGTGAATATCCGCACACTCGGCAATGAGCAGGCAGGTTTGCCCCTCCTCCCGACGTGACAGACGTGTTGTGTTCTTTTAAGGGGACATAAATACAACGCCCCGTCTGGCCCTATATACACGCGACCACATATCAATGGTATGCGATAAACAACACTTTCGATGCAAGTTGTGAGATTATGGCTGGAAGTGCAGGCACTCCTAGGTTTACAATTTTCCATCCTAGCACACCGACTTGAAATCTTGCATGGCGGCGAGAACACGACCTGAACGCCATGCCTTGTGGTAACTTTTTTTCACGTTGTGTGAAGCATTGTGGATATACGGCATGACTTCCACTCACTTACAGTCCTCATTGGCAGTGCTATGTGCTCTGCCTTCTGTTTCAACTTTTCCAGTTTTGTCTCGGCTACTGCCTTGAGAACAGTGACAGGAAAGCCAGCCACCTGTAGACGCTTAATCTGCTCATAAAAAATTTGCTCCACTGAATAATGGCAGCTTCTGTTCAGGGCATTGTTGATGCAAAGGGTGGCTATACTACACTTCACTAGGTTATAGAGTGTGAGGACTCGAATGATAGAAGCTGTTTCTGGGTACGAGGCGCATACATCCAGCAGACGTGACCATTGTCAGAGAAGGATAGGATAGTTTTAAGTTTAAAAACCTAACTGCATTGCCTGATGCCAGTTCTTTTGTAAAATTTAGAGCCTTCGTGCATGCTCTGAATGAGCTAAAAATATAGATTGGAACCGATTCTAGTTCCAAAGGGTCCTTCAGGTTTAACAAGATCAAAAAATCATCAACATACCTGAAGACCTTGACTACCCTATCGTCAATTAAAGAGCTGCTCAGAGCTTTGTCAAATTTTGAAAGAAAAATGTGGCATAAGACGGGTGCTACACTGGACCCTATGCACATACCATTCTTTTGCACAAACAATTCATCCTGAAATTCAACAATCGTCGACGATAGGTACATGGTTAGAAGTTCTAGGAAAGAATCAATAGGAACACCGCAGGCGTTCTGGACCGGAACTACCCCGTTTTCTTTAATGAGCTCCCGCACAGCTACAAACAAATCAGCATGTGGCACTGAATAAAACAAGTCCTCTACATCTAACGAGAATGCCGTGTTGGCAAAGGGCTGTTTTTCACGCAGAAAGTTCACCACAGAGTCCGAAGAAGTGACAGAAAAGGATCAGCTACAACGAGTGTTTTTTAGCCATCGTTGCAGGTAAAGGCCTACCAACTGCTGCTCGGTTCCCTTCTTAGTCACAATGGCTCTAAACGGGCAGTCAATCTTATGGGTCTTAGCTGCAAAGAAGACAGTCAGTTTGTCCATCTTTGTTTTGCATACCTCCTTTACTAATTTACCCATGTTAAACTCACTGAGAAGCTTGATAGCGTTCATCTTGAGTTTCGCGGGTTTTTGGGTTACCTTTTTAAAGTTCTTTGCAACTGCTTGCATAGCTTTTTCTGATAAAAGTTTGGGGGGAAGCACAATAAACCCGCCTTCTTTATCAGCCTGTAGTAAGCTCTGCTCACGAAAATAGCGAACAACGGTGTGTAGGGAGCATTCGCCGCTTCTATGTGGCCTCTCACCAGAATGCAGAAGGCAATCCACACCTTCAGATATGCAGCGTTCCTTTTCTTCCGACGACGCCTTGCTGGCAATACGATGAACCGTTGCCAAGAGACGCGATGTGGGCATGGTGGGTTCCAAGCTGAACTTTGGTTTGCGTCTTAAAGGCTGGGTTCCATCGTTTCTACAACTACAAGTATGTACCAACAAGCCCAGCAACAGGCTATTGCTTAAAAATCATCCTAGGGCTGGTTGAAAATATGCGCTTTCGATGGGTAATGTGTGTTCAAACGCATTCACTATCCTCTAAACTCCGCCAAGACAAACACTGCCACTAAAGGGGTCGATACTGGGGTCACTACAGTGGTCAGGCACGTGTGTGCTGACTGGCCAAGTTTGAATTATCCAGCAAAGGCCAATTTTAGGATCAAAATAACGAAAGTTTGGGCCCATAGAAATGCATTGGCGCTGGCCGGGACCTTCGGTCGGGAACAAATTAACTGAAAAATTGAATTAACCGAAGTCGAATTAACGAAATTCTACTGTATAACCTTCTGAGTGGAGTTACATTGAAAGCACTGGCCTAGCACTTTCTGTTCTTAAAGTGCATGATATTCCAGTCTATCAAGCACTGTGCATACCACTTGCCTCTCGGCAATATAGCCTGGGCAGACACAAAGGAGGTTGGTTTGTGAATGTCTCATCACAGCTGTGTCGCATGTGCAGCTGCCGGCCATTCCAACGAGGAAGGCACAGGAGTTAGTAAATGTGACAGCAAGCCACAAACTGTACAACGCGGTCTGTTTGCGTTGTGGTAACCCAGCTGGTAGACTAAGTTGTAGGTCAGGGGACACCGAACGTAGGCAAGACATATTGAAACCATTCGAGCCCCATAGCAGCAATGCATATTCACCTTGGAATATAGCATACATGACTGTCTTCATAGGTAGTAATCAGCTAGCCCAATATCAGCATTTTGCATCCCTGCCCCAAGAGTATCAAAGCACAGCACTTCACCAGTAGATGTTCACAGTTAGGCCTACCCAAGTGTCAATACTATACACAATGAAGTGCATTTTGCGAGAAGCCTTTTTCTTTCAGCAATACAGACTTCCAACTACTGCCCAGCTACAGGCAGCAGTACACAACACATAGCTGTTTCTTAACACTCGAGTGTCACAAAATTACACACACAAAAAATTATACAAACCTGTACGGAAATACTGTGGCATTATGAGCAGAAGAGGAAGTTTGGAGTTCGTGTGTGACATTGTCAGCCACGAATCGTGCCATCCTAAGTGCACGTGTGAAATCGTTGGAGTCTGCCAATGCTGTGTGGTAAGTCATGAACTGCGTTGCTGGGAAAAGGAATAAAGGTAGAAAGAATTCAGTTGCTGAACCCAGACAAAATGAGAACATGACAGCTTAACTTCCTTCAATTTCGTTCACACTGGCGTCTATCTCTCAAATATACTGCTGTCAACTTTCATAGCTTTTACATTGCTTACACTAACCTTCCTTTCAGGCTCACAACAAAAGTTCCGAAAGATATCCATGCTGTTTAAATGTGCCCTTGTAAATTTGTTTCATTTTTTAACATTACATAATTTTAAATATCCTGCCAGGAGCCAATCAGCCAAAGTTACCTGCCATATAAACCAGAATATAGGTCAAAATGTTTTCCTTAAGAACAGCAGCTAAAGTTGCTCCTCATCTTACATAGCGGTCTTTATAGCATATTGTGAATCATATGGCCAAGTCGAGGTCAGGGGTCGACCTAATTTTGGGCTGACCTATATTCCGGTTTATATGTATGGTGCCCACTTTTCAATGATTGTCCCAAACTTAAAGGAAATCATGATAGCCAGCTATGTTAAATCGAAGTTAGGTAACTGATGACTAAGCCACGAATACTAAAATAGAATGACATATTTCGGGTACACAGTGAACTCTGACTCGAACTCATATCAAAATATCGGTTCAGTCGAAGTTTTTTTCAGCCATAGTTTCAACCCAAGTGTATTTCATCTCGTATCTCGAAAATGTTTTGTGCTGGACCGCGGATAACTCAAAATCTCGACTACCAACATACAAGATAAAAGGCAACAGGACAGCATCATTTGCACCTGCTTTTTACCCGATGGCAGCTCGCTAGCCAAGCCAGACGCTGTGCCGGGCTGTGATCTCCGCTTATCTTTTCCCTGTCTTATTTTTTGTGCTCACGAGGCTTTCGACGGGAATTTAGGGTGCAGGCACCTTTCCCAAGCATATATCACATGAAGGAAGCCGAAAACTAGGGCGGGGTACACTTGTGGCCATTTAAAGCAGTGGGTGCCCGGAGGCGGTGGGAATTGAACCCACCACCTCCGGCAGCCGAAGCAGGCGCTCTACAATTAGGCCACGGCTGCGGTCCCAAGGCCCAACCAGCTCAACCCTCAGAGCCAAGCCTTTTCCCAAGATTACGGATCCGTTTTGCCGGCTTCCCTTACCAACATGGGCACATGAATGACCACTCGAGGAACTTTGCATGTATTCGCAGGCTTCTTCCACGCTGAGAAAAACACTTTTATGTAGAAAATACTGAGTAACGGAAAGCTGTTGTGGGAGTTTTTCATGTTGCTCTACAATTTTCTTATTGACACATTTAATCTAATTATAATATATGAGCAGTTGATTAATTAAGACTAATTACATAATTAGGCGGAATTCAAAAATAATTTGAGTATCTCCAAGCGATGGCAAACAACATTATCTTGGTTCTGTCCAGCTACGTGGCATTTGCATACTTTTAAATCTTGATGCATGATAGTTGGAACACCCTGCATGTGTATGTGTGTGCATATATATATACAGTTGGGCATCACCGCAAAATATTTTTGTTCTAGTTAGTAGTAAAACATAAACAGCCCAGAAAGTGGTTGGGAAAATGGTGCCGTGGCAGCTCAATTGGCAAGAGCATCACACGTGTAATGCAAAGACGTGGGATCGTTCCCCACCTGCGGCGAGTTGTTTTTTCATCGATTTTTAATTCCATTATTCTATCATTTCTTTAATTCAATTAGTAAGTATAACTAATTTCCCCTATGTTGTCCTTGGTGTCTTTGTTTGTTGGCTTCTTATGATATGATATATATATATATAAATCAAAGAATAAAATGGGGTTGGAGGACATACAGCAGGCATTGCCAAATCCTGACTGGGAGCTTACCACTGTCGTTGAAAAGAAAAGTGTACAATCATTGCATTCTACCGGTGCTAACATATGGGGCAGAAACTTGGAGGTTAACAAAGAATCCCGAGTACAAGTTAAGGACCGCACAAAGAGCGATGGAACGAAAAATTCTAGGCCTAACGTTAGGAGAAAGGAAGAGAGTGGCGTGGATCAGAGAACAAACGGGGATAGCTGATATTCTAGTTGACATTAAGAGGAAAAAATAGAGCTGGGCAGGCCATGTAATGCGTAGGATGGATAACCGATGATCATTAGAGTTACAGAATAGATACCAAGAAAAAGGAAGCACAGTCAAGGATGGAAGAAAACTAGGGGCGATGAAGTTAGGAAATTTGAAGGCGCAAGATGGAATCAGCTAGAGCAAGACAGAGGAAATTAGAGATTGCAGAGAAAGGCCTTCGTCCTGCAGTGGACATAAATATAGGCTGATGATGATAATATTAATCATATAGCTGGTATGTATATACCAGCTATTCCAACTAATGTCACTAAGAATAAAAAATAATTGAGGGCCTTACATGAACTGCGCCCACCGAATTTTGATAGGCATTCACACACACTAGTCAACATCTTTTTCATTTCTTTTTTCGTTTACCAAGTATACTTATTCAAATATTCTTAATTTCCTAACTTGAAATTATTTTAAATCAATCCATAAGCTATCAAAGCGGAGGATATTAATAAACGTCCAATAATGGCATTAAATCAACCTACATCTTAAGCGTTCTTTTTTTTCTGACAGAAAAGAAAGCCTAGGAAGTTCTAACACGTGACAATGCATCCACAACCCAGCAAGAGCAGTGGTCTGAAACATAAACCTTGTCATTTGGTACCATCTTACGCATGTTCAAAGCCAGGACTGCATTTGATAAGGACAGAAGATACGTGTCAAAAGCTGCTGACGCGGTGGGAAAAGAGCGTGGTCCCTTGTTCCCAGTGCCACATAAGGTAGGCCCATACTAATTGACAAAGTGCTGCAAAAGCGGCCAGAAAGAATACTTACCTCCAATTTGAGAACTGTTCTTGTTATAGATCTGCACTGCATTTGCATAGGCAGCATGGCCCCTAGATGAATGGGGAAAAAAAAAAAAGTTTTCTTACTCAATTTATTGTATGCAGTTTGCACTACATGTACTCCATGCCATGGAAAGAATTACAAAAAAAAAAAAAATTGATAAAGGCATGAAACTTAAATACGAGAGAGTTCTGTTAGCCACCAACACTATTCGATTGAGGTTTATGCATTTCTGCAGCACCAAATTCCACTCCACGTTTACCAAAATGATTCCCACTATACCTAAGCATTCCTTGAAGAAAAAAACAAAGTCAGTGGGAATTTGATAGTAGTCACTTTGTTGGAGTAACTCTGGCTATCAATTGGATACCTAAAAAAAACCAGCTACGGCCCACAAAGTGCACATGCATGCTGTCGAGTTAGTGACGTAACGATGAAGCACCATTGCAGCCCGCAAGGATGTGTTAAGGTTATCACTCAATACCGGTTCACTTTGTCCTACATTTGAATACCTTGCAATTTTTCAAGAATTCCTTAGCATTTGGAGGAAGAAAATCACGTTCAACATGATAGTGACGACAAATGACAGAACAAACAAGGGAATTACACATGATTTGAAAGGACCAGCGGATCTGTCCTGTCCGTATCACGTGTCCTGTCGTCTGTACTGTTCACCCCGTTTAACAAGGGAAGCCACTGGCTAAAGCCTGTGGCTTTCTCGTTTGCACACTCTTGATAGCTTCAAGTCCCACCCACTGCGGTTGCTCAGTGGCTATGGTGTCGCATTGCTAAGCTCGAGCTAACAGGTTCGATCCTTGTTGTAGCAGCAGCATCCCAATAAAGGCAAAATGCTGAAATGCTTGTGCGCTCAGACTTAGGTGCGTGTTAGAAGAACCCCGGCTGGTCGAGATTGATTCAGACTCCTCAAAAATGGTGTGAACGTCATACTCAAATCGTGGTTCTGGCATGTAAAAAAACAGAATTATTTTTATTTAATTTTATTGCTTCAATTTCTGCCTTCCTGTGAACCCTTCTCTTGCCTGTATTGACAATGACAGGCACTTTGGAACACTGGCACAGAGAGCCACAGACAAACAGGCACACGAACTGGTGAACTATCAATGAGCAGGAGGGTAAAGAAAGGCATGGCATGAGCACATGCACTTGCCATAGTATAACAGATGTTGCACACAGTGCAGCATGTACAGCACGTGGTATACCAACTGTTAGTTAGAATAGCTATTTATAAACCACCCGTGACATATAACGCAATTCAGTCTGTTCAGAAGGATTAGCTCAACAGGCGGACATTACTTGCACAACAAATTGAAATGTCCAGGACGTTAATAAAACTAATTAACTCTTTATTTATTCACTTTAAGGGACATGTTGCAGTAGCAAAACTACATGCTTTATAAGATTTCTAAACAACTTCTTCATAAAAAAAAAAGGATGCACAATATACAGGACGTCTGCAAAGATCTCAAACGGCAATGAAAAAGCAATGTCATCATACAGCATTAAGAAACCAACAACACTGCCAGCTCAGGGTGGCTGTTGTCTGTTTGCAGTGACGTGCCAAACTTTCCTTGCAAGATTCCTTACATAAATCCTTACAAGATTTACTACAGGATCCCTCACAGGATTCTCTCTTGTCGAGAGCAGCTGGCCTGACAAGGCGGCAAGACAGAAGTGCTGATTCTTATTTATTACCACATTCTACATTACATAAATAGTTCCCTTCATCCTAGTCCACGAAGGAAGATTATTTAGGAGTAGAAACTCCCGTCAGCGCGGGTGCTCGCGTGCGACCAGATAACGTCACATTAGTATGCGCCGACGGGGGCGCATGCAGTGGCGGCCGGCGCCTTGCGGCACGTCATGCAAGCAGCAGCGAAAAAAAAAAAAGAGCAGCAGCCCAGTGGTGCTGCTCGGGCGCATTCTCTGCGGCAGCGCCCGTGTCTCCCGGTCTCCCGCTCAAAGCAGACGACACGGGCGTTCGCTTCAGCGGGCACGCCTTAACGTTGTTTTTGTGGGTTTTTAAGTGAAACAGCAACTGTTCTTGACGGCGTCTGTTCGAGGGCCGTAATACGTACAGCGCCGATACATGCAGTGTACCCTTGTTTGGAATTTGCTAGCCTAAGATGAGGGACGCAGGTGGGACGCGTGCGTGCCCTCAGTAGAACTTGTGGAGGCGCGCGGCCGAACGGGAGCAACGTGCGCAGCCACGAACAGGAGTAACACACGTGAGCCCTGGCCCCTGGCCCTGGCAACCAAGACGGCAATAATTTCTTTCTCGGCCGCCAGCATAATAGTGGCTCCGCGGGCTTGTGACATTTTCTGGTCGCCGCAACTGGCGGAGTTTCCACTCCTAAAGGTTTCTTGCTCCATGTCCTAGTCTACCCTTTCTTCGAATCCTCTCTCCCTGTCCCTTAACCCCCAACCCCATGCACACCCACTGGTGACAACTATTCAGGTGTCAGTAAACTTAGCTAGACAATTACAATGCAGTCAGTAGTAATTTTCCTCACTCTCCTTTTCATGTTATCAAAATAAACTAGCAATTACTACTACTAAACCACACCAGAGCCTCAGTATAATCTTTCACATGAACAAGCAAATTGCAAAAGGCCACTCAAAGGGAAACTGTAAAAGCACTTGGTAAGACAGCTTGGCAACTGAAAATTCATTGTTTAGAAAAGAAAAGCAAGCCTGTTGCTCGCAAGGTATTCCCGAGCAGAGGTACAGTTGCAAAGGTGTTTGCAAAGTTCTCATGCGTTCTGCATGGTAATTTAAAAAATAATAAAAATAATAAAAAAAGAAGGTGGTACTGAAGCAAGAATAGCTATAAAATAAAGTGCAGAAACAAGTAAAGAAAGAAAAGGAACACTTGTCCCATGTCGCTCTAGAACATACCCTTTGGGGCATGTGACATCAGGGTTGTCATTCAGGAAATCCAAGAGGAACCTCTGAAATGTGTCACCAACAGGGCGTTCCTGGTGCTTTTGCTTTGACAAGCAGGGCACACACGTCTTTGGCCCTAAAAAATGAAGGAAATAACGACCTTTACTCTTGCTAAAATTTGGAAACAAAAACTCATTTCCCAACAAATCTATTTCGATAAAGCAAAACGAAGCAAAACCAAACTACTTGGAAAGCAGGGCTGAAAGAAGTCAGACTGCATTGCCACAGAACTTGCCAATTTTCAGGGAGTACACGGAGTTTAGATGAATAATGGTGACGAAACAATAATAAAGAAGCCACGTCAAACACAACTGTGACGTCTCTATGTACAGCGTATGAAGTGAGTTGAGCACACTATGTACAGCGATCTGCATTTTCCTCCCAGGGTTCTCCACACGGTGGGCGGCGGGAGTGATGGGCAACAAAACCACCGCCGCCCACCGTGGGGAGAACCCTGGGAGGAAAATGCAGAACGCTGTACATAGTGGCGGTGGTTTTGTCGCCCATCACTCCCGCCGACCGCCCACCTCTCGGGCTTCAAGTTTGCTGTACTCGGGGACAACTTTCTGTGCCTATGCAGTGGAAGCTACGAGCGCGAGAGGCCGGCTTGAAAAACAACATGACCCGCAGTGCCACGCCCCCACTGTACCTACTAGCAATTGTAAAGATGCCGGTCGGGCGGGAGCGCGCGGCGTAGTACCCGGCCTCCCCTCTCCCTACCCTCCCCCCGGGGTGCGCGCGCGGTCGCTCGGGCAGCGCAGAGTAAAACACCCCCCCCCCCCTCCGGAATGTTGCGCGCGACGAAGACGGCGCACTTCCTTCCCGCTTCCCGCCCTTGCGTGCGCGCGATTGAACCACGATCCCGGTTCACCTTCACTCGCACGTAGAGCATACGGCGCACGGCGATGATTTTATCAGCCGAGGACTTTATACGGAACCTCTCGGCGACGGCGACAACGGCAGAAATGCTCCTGAAGTGTCCATATAATTGTCGCAATAATAAAAACAAGAGAAAGTGCCCTCCCGGTCTTTTTTTTTTCTTTTGCTCCTCCGGCACTTTCAGCCAATCGGATAAGGCGACCTTGCGTTTTCAACAAGTATCCAGAATAGCACCTGTAAGCTGCACTTGCAGATATAAGTCTCTTGCATTGTTGCGTTGTGTGATTGTGCTCGAACATCTGTTGTGTTGTCATTATTCAGTATGTGTCTGCTGTGCCCCCCCCCCTCTGGTCCTCAAATGTCCACCTCTCAAAATTTTCTGGGGACAAGCCTGCCTCCCAAAAACTTTTCAAAAATTTCATGATTACTTCTGCTTTGATTCTGCTAAAATTTCACAGTGAGATTGCATTTTATGGCACGGATTGTTCAACATGACCTTCGGCACCGTTACACGCTTGGTCTGTCAAGAAAATAACATGAATTTGCCTTTTCTGTACCTCTCTCGGTGATCAGATCGCACTTTCCAGCGACTCATGAAAAAGAATCTCTAAGGCCATGCTCTGCCATACTACAGATGCCAGAAGTCGCAAGGTAATGTCATAAACGCCATGCTTTAAACATCACTAACTGCAAGAGGTGCAGACAAAGGCAAATTTGCATTTGTTTTCTTGAAAAGTCACCTAAGTAATAGTGCTAAGTGTTATACCGAAAATGAGGACTACCAAATGTGATATTGCTGCAAAATTTGTGTAAGATCAAAGCAGAGGTAAGATCTCTATACTGTTAGCATTCTAGAAATACATTCAGCATGCACAGCTGGCAAAATGCAGGGATCACAGTGGCATAAAATACTATGGACATACTGCAACTTACTTGTGTGGTTGCGAGGACAAAAGGCCATCGTAGTGTTGTCCATTGCACAGCATGATTGTGTCTTGGTCCACGTGACATAGTCGTCCAGCCAAGACATAGGGGGCTGGGAAATGGTTGTCCTGTTGATAAAAACAGAAGACATGCTGAAATCAGGTTCATTTTAAGCAGCCCAGAGCAAACAAATGCAAAGAGCAAAGAATTAAACAGAAACAGCATTAGTTGGCCTGATTGTGCTGATTTTCTATTTAATTCCTTGTCCAGCCAGCACACCCGCATTGATGGTATGGCAGCTCAACACACTGCCTCAAAGCACAAGCATTTAAGCCAGAAACTCCAATACAAATCTTTTGACAGCCAGTCGGCCAAAGGCTTGTTAACGGTGCATGTTATGAAAACATAAAACATCCTTTTTCCTTTTCATGTTTTGCTTTTTACCTGCATGCATTTCTGGGAAAAAGCTCATTCCCCAATAAAAAAAGTTTAGAGGAGCAAGTGCGAAACCAAAAATTGAAAATTTGTCAGCTCTCAAGCAAAAAGACAGCGTAATGTTGTTTTATTTTGCTTTTCACAGTTTCCCCACAGTACTGCTTTCTCAAATGTAATGTTAATTTTTTTTTTCGCTGCATCGTTTGAAAGTGGGCGTCCGCAGCCTGCCTGTACAATGACACTAGGTTACTGTTCGCTTTTATTTTAACTTTCACAATTTGTAAAAAGTACAAAACTTCCATCTGAAAAACGCATTTAAGCGTAACAGCTGGTTTTGAGTGCCACACATTGCTCTTAAGATTTTTTGACCAGAGCACTACCACTTCAGCTAACTGCTCATTTTAATGCTATGGAGTTGCAGACATTTATAGCATTTATCAAGTTACCTATACCTGTATGACTGCCTTCAAAGTGGATTTATATTCAAATGATGCTCAGATGCAACAGCTGCCAAATGAAGCCATTATGATTCTAGTAACTAACATCCTTCAACTAAGCAGATGCGACTGGCTGAAACAACCTGTAAACCACAAGGGGAAAAAAGCTAGAAAAAAGATAACCAGGTAACTTGCGTAGAGGCTTTCATAATGGTTAAAAATAAGGTGTGCATTAACTTAGATTTTTTTTTTCTTTTGTCAATTTGCCAAGAACATAGGTAACTATTTATTACTGAATAAAAAAATGTAGCAGCCTTGTTTTATTTCCAAAGCCAACCCTGCATACACCATCATCTCATCAATGCATCATGAAATAATGTGCAAGCATGTACGATTACCATATGTGCGAAATTGAGGTGTATTTTTTTTTTCTTTCCCCTTGTAGAAATGTTCCTCATTCTCATTTGCTAGACCTACACTACAAATACACGATGCCTATTCACTAATGTGTAATATGTGGCCTAAAATAACATTACACTGCAATATTACAGCTACAGTACATAGTGCAATGTCCCATTTCAAGCTATTATAAGGCCAAAATAAAACAGCAGCACAAGAGATAGATGCACAGCAGTCAGCCCCCTGCAGTTGGCTCTCTCTGCATTGCATGAGATATGATGATGATAAATCTTTACATAGAAAACGAGTGGCCCTATATAGGGAAGTGGGGTAAATAGGAGGGAAAGACGAAGATCACAAATGATGGTCGTATATTACTGAAGATCAAGCTTATTCATAAAGACATTACCATCAATCCATACCCCCTTTGTATAATCTGTCTGTCAGCACAGAGATGCGCCAGTAGTTGAGGCAGTATGATCAAAGAAATGGCTGAACAAAGAGTCACTGTGAAGACCTGTCTCATAAAGAAACTGCAAGAGCCTATAAACTTTTTCAAGGCATGAATAGCCTTTGTGCAGGCATAAAAAAATAAAAATGTAAAGAAAAAAAATGGCCTGGTCAGTTGATTGGTGTTTTTGTTTTTCGGAACATCTTACGAAGGAACCACTAATCTATTTTCTAGCCACAGAATGACCAACTACATTAAAGGCGCCGAGTTGAACTTGCCTCATACCACAGCTTTCGTTCATGCTACAGGTTTGGCAATGGTCATAGCTGGTCCCGAAAAATGCAATAAGACATCAGTTTATTCTATCAACCACTGTTTTGTGCAACAAACTAGCCGATGTTTGTGTCACCGGCGGCAGCAACATGCTCTGGCCGGGCGGCTAGCACAGTGGGGAGCTGGCAGGCCGGCTTGCCGCCATTGTGCTGGTCATTGATCTTGCCGTTATGTAGGTGTATATATAGTGCAGTGAAAACTGCCATCAGCAACCTGCGTCCAGGAAACCGTGGACAGTAAGGCGCCGTGTCATGTGGTTGCACAATTACTGCGTAAAGCTGTTTATCTATTTATCTTAATTTCTATGTTTTCATCGTTTTTGTGATCACCTTTAGACAGCAGTATATGCAATGTTCCACCATTTCACAACATCATCATCATCAGCCTATATTTATGTCCACTGCAGAACAAAGGCCTCTCCCTGCGATCTCCAATTACCCCCATCTTGCGCTACCTGATTCCAACTTGCGCCTGCAAATTTCCTAACTTCATCACCCCACCTAGTTTTCTGCCACCCTCGACTGTGCTTCCCTTCTCTAGTATCCATTCTGTAACTCTAATGGTCACAATATATCACAGACCTAATTTTGGACAGAAGGGACTTCAGATATAATGAACCTTTCTCGCTGGATTATGAATTACGGTCCGCTGTAACAAGCGTCGACTGTACCACAAACCAAAAACCATTCCTTTCATGATCTACCATGAAATTGCCAGTGGCCACACTCTGTAATACTATTAACGTACAATGAACAAGGTTGCCACAATTCAGAATGAGTGGCAGAATTGAGAATAAGTGGCAGCCTTGTTCTGGACGAGCAAGATTCACCCTCAGCATTTGAAGATTTAAAGGAGTGTACTGATACTTATTTTCAGAGTTGTAAAACATTAACTACATGCTTCTCACACATGAGAGGATGACATTTAGCAAGTATGAAGGCAGGGAGACACTTAAAACAGTCTTTAGGTTAATACTAAAAGCTGGTCTCGAAATGCCAGACCAGGCATCATCAACATGATTGACCCGTCATAACACAGCAAAATTTGCCTTGTGCAGCAATAAGGCTCAGTAGGACGGTGTTGCTCATAAAAGAACTACTAATAAGAGTGTTGTGCACGTTTCTCCCGACTTTGCTCGGGTGTGGCAGCTGCATCGATCACAGGAACGGAGCCAAGCCCGAGTATCATGACCTCATCACAAATGCCCCCCCCGAGTACTAGCAGTGAAACACGTTTGCAGAAGCAAGCATTGTAACAAATTACTTGGGGTGCTCCAACACTTGTCAGCATTATTTCTAGGATTTAGAGGGCTTGAACGTTTGTTTAAAGCAAAAATGTTGGAAAAAGTTTCAAGCTATCACATTAGTCCTCATTTAATGCTATGCCTTCCCGACATAAACCGACGAAACAACATGATGAAACAAGGAGATGTGCACTCACAAGTTGTGGTAGGCAGCGGCCAAGCTGATCTGCGAGTACAGTGACTGCGAGCTGCACCCAGGCAAGCCGCAAATGAGATCCTGGTCCTCGAAGCGCGTGTAGTTGTAGCCCGGCCGGACTACAAAATACAGTGGTGGCCCAACGGCCAGCGCAGTCTTCTGCATGTGGAAGTACCCTTGAAGGTAGGAATCCTGCATAAGAGAAATTAACACAAAAGAAAAGTAAAAAGTAAAATCCGTCAATAAAACAAGGAAGTTCTTGCCTTACTGGAGCTAAAGAGATTTTTTTTAAATTTATTTATTGCAGCCCTCCTACACAGCTTGAAATTAAGAAGTGCAGCATGGAGAGGCAGAGACAAGTGAAGAGCACGTGTTTACTCTGGGCTCCTTGCCCAAAACTGCTCTTTTAGCAGCCAAAGCAGTCTAGAAATTTTATTTTTTCTATACCACACCTAGGAGTCTATCACAAGTCATTTTTGTTTTAAGGATTCCCGAATTATATGAAAATATAACATTATCTGTGGTTAGAGTTTGTGGAGGCAAACTTACATCATTAAAGCTATAAGCACAATTCATTACAGCAAACAGCTATGCACAGGATGTTGTGGACAATAGACGCACATGATCACATTCCACGTTTACTACAACAGAGCCATATTTTGAGATTATAAACATCACTGTAGGAAGCAGCAGTAAAGAGAAGTGGTGAAGTGCTGAGTGAATGATGAACTCCTGTCACAACAGAGGAGTGCTTTACAGTTTAGCCATACGTCAAATGCACCACACGTGCATATTAGCCTCAATATATCTACAGCCCTGTTAGATGAAATGCATGACTAATGAGCCAATCGTAACAGCAAGTGGCATGGTGCATAACTGCATCATACTTTACATACAACTGACACCAGTGAGAAAGCCGCTTTTGTAAACTTTATCCCCATGCATTTCTGAACAGACAAAGAAATGCTATAAGTAGTAGGTCATAACGGCATCCTGCTTCTATCAGAACACAGCAGTAGTACAGCCAAGACAAAGGACAGTGAAAAAAAAAAATGCATACATGCGAGACAAGGCAGGGACAGTACGACTACTTATTTTACTAGTAGCACAGTTTATAGCAGCTTTTGCGTAAAAAATTAAAAGTTTTTCAAGGACTTTCAAGGCATTGACAAAGCATTTTTCAAGGACTGACCAAACCTTCAAGTGCACTGGCTTTTGTAATGGTACTGTATCTAATATCCCATGGAGGTGTCACAATTGATGTTGCTATCCGTGGAGGAGGTACGGTTGGTTTTTTTACGTGCCACCTTCTCACCCACAGCTTTAACATATCACAAAAGAAACTTTGCCCACAGCCACCACCGAGGATAAAACTTGCAGCCCGATGCACTAAACATTGAGCTATCACAAAACTTGCATGCTTTTCAGTTTGTGCAGGGGTTTGTAGTGTGCTCGGTGCGGACTCAAAAGGATGGCAGTGCATGCATTTTAAAGGTAACAGCAGGCAATTCGCTTGCACAGCCTCATACGCTCACAGCTGGTGCATGACGGGACAGCAGTTCGCAGTGCAGCTTTCAATGTAGTAGTCATTGTCAGCATTTCTCTTGCAATGACAGCTCTTTGCTGCAGCTGACACACCCGCAGCTGTCACAAGTACAATTCTGTCACATGTGTGAGGAGCCCCATACATGTTATTGTTCGCCTATACATGCAGGGCTAGCACCAAGCACCATAGCAGTTCCACAAACACCATGTGCTGCATGCTTCATTATTCGAAAGCTCACTTTCAGAATCATGAAACCAAATAGGGGACGTATTCTGAAACGTTCCACTTCGGCGATATTTCGCTTTTCGCCTTCAGGCGATTGGCTGGTTGAGCAAAACCGAAAAAAAGTCGCGCCACCTAGTAGTTCCGGTGTACGTCATTTTGACGTCACGGTGTCATTGGGTGCTCCCTGCATATATTGAATAAACGAACACGCCTGTGTCCTACTGCGGCCAGTACATTCGAAAACAACACACCGGAGCCGCTCTATACTCGCACGGTGCGCCCTCTCGTGTGTTTTGCGAAGCGTTCGAGTGCGCGTGTTGGTAGTGCATGCCGACGTCACAGGTAAGCAGCTGGTTGATTTACTGAATGCGACTATCGCCTAGGCGAACTATCGTCGAAATGGAACTTTTCAGAATAAGGCCTTAGGTTAACTTCTCTAACATACTGCCATTGAACTAAAGCTTAAAAAGAACGAGCCTATTTGAAAGTATCATGACTCCACCAACAAGATACAACTCACAAGAGGCATGGATATCTCTTGATCCAGGCCTATCTTAGTGTGTCCCAGAAATGCAAATGATAAGCACATCCATCCAACAAACACCAACATCTGCAAAATACAGTGAGAAGAGGAAAAAAATAGAAACATTAAACAATTTAAAAAGTAACTGCACCTATGTTTTCCAGTCTGTTACAGCCTCCCAATGAACTATGTTAAGTAAAACCATGAGCACAAGAAAAACTCTTATTAAAAAAAAAAAACTCAAACAATCAAGATATTCATTCTGTCAGAACACGAATAAAATACACAAAAGCCAGAAATTAATTTTTCCCACCAAAACTGTGGCAATTTTCTACTTTTGCACTGACTGTGAAAGGAAAGATATCAGATATCTTGCTCAATGTTCAGCATTCTCGTATAAATTTAAGTAACATCTATTGCAAAAAAAGAGATATGCAAGATTGAAAACTTGCATCCATCTGAAAACAGCACAAAGCTAAACTGAGACCGAAACAGGTTCCTCAGATATCGCTTTGCAGTTGAAGAAAAATTTATCCTGGGGCTGTATTTTGTAATGAGCCTTCATCGTTTACACTTTTTGTCCTTTGCCACTGGCTCATGTGAAGCTAATCTAGCCAAGTACTGCCAATCTAGCCAAGTACACGTGAAGACTGTCGATCTATCCAAGTACACATGAAGCCATCTCGTGAAGTAAGTACTACTGTTAGACCATAAAGTCTCTGTATTGCAAAGTTTAATTCCACATGAACTTACTGAATAACTGATAGAGGTTGTGAAAGGTACTAGATTAATTTTAACTACCCAGGGTTCCCTAATGTTTCCCTGGTGCTGTATACACAAGCATTCTTGCATTCCAAACTCCCTGGAACATGGCAGTCATGAGTGCGAACCAAACCCATAACCTTGTGCTTTGTAGAAGGATGTCATGCCATTGGCCTACTATGAGGGAGGACTCCATACGTGCAATGACCTGTTAAAGTTCGATGGATGTCTAAATTTTAAGGAAAAAGGTCAATATTCCGAGACAGCTAACAAAAATTGAAAAACGAAAAAATTTTGGCCCCGTCTTTAGAAACTCTGCAAAACATTTCCAATAACAATTGTGTAATCAATTACACACACACACACACACGAAGGATATGCTATATATGGGATAAAGCAGCCTGCCTAACACTAACCACTGTGAGACGAATTGGTTCCTTCATCAAGGCAGGGGCGTAGTGGTTTTCAAAAAGCCTGTACAGAAATCCTTGTGATGGCTCATCCTCGATCAGGATTGTTTTTGATCCAGAAATACAGCAGCATATGTCCATGCGTTGCATCTGTGAAAAGAAAAACGGTCGCTGCCTGAGAACAAAGTTGGGCAAACACACCACTTTTCATAGAAAAACTATCTCAGATATATGTGTGTGCACATGATAATGAATGTTGAGGCAGAGTGATGGAACTCGAAGGGCGGACAGTGGAATGTTTTGTTATGTGAAGTCTAGAGAGCCGAAGACGAGCAAGTAAGTTCCTTTTACGCATGAGTATGCATGCCGTCAGGTAGCCCAAGCATTGGAACACTCACATACTGCATAGTTACAACACTGACTTCCTCCAAGCATACATGCATGTGTATGCGGAGAAACTGGATTCCAGGAGACATGAGAGCCATGTGGGAAAAACAACATCAGGGGACACGAAAGAGTCAAGCATCCCCGCAGCTGTGCCTGTCCTACTCTGCTATATCGGAAGAGGCCACAGCCCCCTTGTGTCTGTTCTTTATGTTTAATACACATTCGAGATGTTCTATTGTAAAAATTAACTAGAAATTAACTAACGAAATACTGTCTTTTGCAAGACTACATGCCTGCATGTGCTCACACACAAGAATGTGGGCATGTGCCATGATGTGCATTCTACATTGAAATGAGCCTAGAATAATTTGCTACCTGTATCCGTCACACCGCTATTAATAGTGCAAAAGGAACAAATAAAAAACGTCATGGTACATGTTAAGTTAGTGACCCAAGAAAGGTAAACCCCCCTTAACAATATTTAACACAAAGCTACATAACAGACCTGAAGGCAGCCTGAAAAATTAGACATCATCTAGACAATGCAAGCTATAAAAAAAAAGTAGAGCAACTACAAAGCTGGTTAGCAACGCTACATAGTTGCACAATTGCACTGCAGACGTCTGATATGTTGACAACTCGGTTCGCTTCAATCGCTTCATTTTCCACAGGATTTCTCTCTGTGTATGTGCCCATTTTAAGTTTGATCTCACTTGCATAAATGACTCAGACTCTAGAACAGGTGCAAAAAAAAGTGTTCACTATTGCAATGACGCAGCTTTTGCGTGCCAAACAGAATGATCACAAATGTAGCATAAGCTATGCTAAAGCAGAGAAAAGCAGCATCATACCGAAACCCCCATATAACACTTGCATTCAATGGCTTGCTGCCATTGGTGTGTGAAATCCTGCACTAAGTGTTAAGATGTAGATGACCGTTTCCCCTGAGCAATGTGCAAATGACCTTATAGGCATAATTAGCACAATTACACAATCATTTGCTGGTCAAACTGCTTAAATGGCAACAAGATTATTGCTTAGAGCACGAGTTTACAACAAAGGTTATACAGTGTAGACCGCTTATAACGTAAGTCGCCGGAGTCGCGAATATCTGCACTATAAGCGGTACCGCACTATAACCAAAACAACGATTTGCAAGCCCTGCACTTATGCAAACATGTAGACCAAGCATGTAGACACGCTTTGTACTTTTGCGCGCACATCTCGATTAGGTTTTCGTCAGTGAGCTGGCGGAAACATAATCGCGATGTAGCCGGTGCTCGTTAAGTTCGTCAGCTTTGCACCGAGTCAAAACGAAACAACAGTTTGCCGCAACCGCTACGGAAAAGCTGTGACTGCTATTGATGCGATTATGAACAGAGACTTTGCGGTGCTGAAGGCACGCGCCCGACGCACACACCAAGTCTGGACGAATTAACTACCATTCGCTGCAACAACTGGCGGTCGAAACTGCGGTCGCCATCTATGCGATCATCGATGGTGACTACGCAGTTTTTTAGGCACGCGGCCGACGCGCGTACCGAGTAAAAACGAAACTACTGTTCGCCGCAACCGCTGTGGAGAAAACAGCGGCCGCTATTGACGCGATCGTGGATGACAACTACGCAGTTACGAAAGCCCGCGGCCAACGCGGTGTTATGCGCAGCGGTAAATGCAAGAATACAGGCTTTAAAGACACAAATAGGCTCGAAGCGTTCCGGCGTTGCTGTCATTCATGTACGTTTTCAATTGATGGCTGTGGCGATGCGGACTCCACCGGTTCGTTTCGGTTGGACGCTAGCACCGTTCTTGCTCTTTTGCGTCACACATTTGCGGCGCTCCTCGAGCTCCGAAAGTAGTCGGAATTAACTGATGTGCGGCCAAATAAGTCGAATTAACGAGTTTGACTGCATTGAATAATGCACACGCCGGTCGAGAGCCCACACCTTGTTGAGAAGCGTGCTCGCTGCCGCCCTTGTCGGCGAGACTTCCCCGCGGAAGCCGCATTATAACCGGTATTTTGTCTCACGCAGCTGCACTGTAAGCGGTATGCGTATACATGGAGTGCTATGGGAAAATTAACGTGAGTCTGAAAAGACCGTACTATATCCGGTCCTGCACTATAAACGGTTAATTTATAAGTGGTCTATACTGTATTGTACAAAGCAGCTGAGGGCATCACAGTGCCTCTATGTCTGCACAACTGTATGCAGAATATTTCGGCAGTAAGTGTCATCATGCATCTGTAAACCATAGCAGTACAATAGGAACAGGCAGCAAAACATACCGCTAGTTTCTGCAGCCTGTGGGCATGTTCGCTTATTGCGTGTGGATACACAAAGATATTGCGAGAGGCCTGCATGCACTGCTGTCACGTGTCAATTTGCTACAGCCAAGCTAAGTGACATTCGAGATTGCTTCAGTGATTTCTAGACTTATAATAAAGCAGACGAAAACTTACCCTCTGTCTCCTTGCATCGAGCGTAAGCAGCGCAACAAAGCAGGTCATTTGAAGCACGAAGTCGAGGAGAAGCGCGACGCCAGCATAGAGGGCAAACATCCTCACAGCTGGCATGGTGCTCAGGCCCCCTGCAATTAATAGAAAGTGCTTTGTATGCCAAAGGTAAGCTGGTATGCAACAACACGAAAACAAGGAGGTGTAAGAGTTTTGTACAGAAAGAATAGCAAATATTTACTTACCAGCGCATGAGTACAGCCTTGTTCACAGCACAAGTTAATATTTAGCATGTGAAACCTCATCTGCTAGTAAGTGTAAGATAGTATAGCATAGTAGTATAGTAAGTTGTCACTGCACAACGTTTCAGATGTGTTTTGAGTGTTAGAAAAAAATGGCAAATGTTTATTTTCACATGTATAAAACCAATGTTCTCGTAAGCCGTCAAATCTGAATTTTCAGTTTCTGCCAATTTCACCAGCAAATGAAGCTTTCCCTGTGGTGGCTTTGACAGTATATCATCACGTGACATTTATATGAGTAGTGATACCAGAGATGCTAATCTGTGGATGAATGAGGGCAATGATGATGTGCCTCAAGTGGCTGGTCTTCCATATTGCCTGCTGTATCCCAGCAAGACATTTCACTTCATTCTTTACATGTTACAATATACGAGATGAATTTTTTTACAGCGAGAGTCCATTGCAATGTAAGGAATGCTTAGCGACGAAGCCAAAAGCCATATGAAGGTCCCACAAATGCCCGGAATCCATGCTCTCCAGTGCTCGGCAAGCACGCACATGAGATTAGTGACGCTTCTTTTTTACTGTGACGACAAATAGGACACGAAATACAAAAATTATCATGAGCAAGTGTTGCAAGTTCTTACCTAGAAGAAAGCAGGTAGACTCTGAGAAGCTAGCCAGGAGCAAAGATGGTCCAAGGTTTCCAACCACACGCGCTACCTTGTCTTCAATGGGCTCTTCTTCCGAGCCATCATCTCTCTGCGCAAAGCAAGAAGACTCTCATAAAATGGTTCGTTGTGACAAGGACAGAGCCATTAAAGGGACACTAAAGAGAAACAAATCAGTTTAGATAGGTAAGATACAGTCAACGACCGATTTTTCTAGTGCCCGATAATTGTAACGCCTTCACGCCACCGCCATGTACTCCATAGAGCCAATGTATAAGGACGTCTGAAATTTAGGATGCTGAAATCCTTCGCCATTTGATATTCCGCACTTGTTGCCATAACCACAGGTTCAAAACAGTATCAATCAAAGGCACTGCCATCGCCATTTTGACAATCTCACGGCCACTAACCAGAGCTCTCGCATGCCGATCAGCTGGCAGCCATAGCCACTGCGGCCTAGCTGCTTTGACGTTCGCTACCAAGCTTCCTGCTTTTCGGTTCCATGTTTTTCATTGCAAGAATTCGCCGCTGTCAGCAATGGTGCTGACTCCACCCCCCCACCCCTTTGTCATCTTCGCCGATTACTTCAAAGCGCAGGAAGCATGACGTTGTACCATCCCGATTACCAAATGTCAGTTTTGCCACAATGCAGTGGTGTTACGCGGTCAAGCATAGACAGCATATTGCGGTGAAGCATACCAAGAGAAGAAAGGGGCCACTGTCAAGGGACACAGTATGTTTTCTTTAAGTATACATGCGTGCACCTATCTCCTGTCACAGCACGAGCACTGATAAGCCTGATAAGAGCACTGGCAGGCCTTTAGAGCTACAGTTAAACCTGCTTATAACGAACCTCCATATAATGAATTCCTGGATATAACAAAGTTTTTCTATTCCCCGCCGTTACTCCATAGAAGCACATGTATTTGAGACATCTACGTAACGAAGTGGCGATGGGAGACCCCCTCGAAGTAAATAATTTTCCCGGCCGGCAACCTAGAGATTTTGCCCCAAATTTTGTCATTTTTGCGCCAGCAGCAACTGGAGGCACCTTCTCCGCCGCGACAGAATGTGAAGCGGGGCGTCGCACTTGGCGCGCTCGAATTCATGGCGACTGCAAGGCGTGCGAGCGTGCGCGAGGCAGGCCTGCATCCCTCGACCCGGCGATCTTGCCGCCACGGGCATGACCTTTCCCCCTCCCTTCATTCAAACCTGATCCCGACGCTTGCTGCAGCTGGCCTAGCCCGCCAAGCCGGCACTCTCCTTTTCCAGTCGATGTTGCAGAAAAAAAAAAACGTTTTTTTTTTTTCAACGCGCTGGCAGCGCCACTCTTTGGTTACTGCGCAAGTCTCTGCGCTTCAATCAACTAACCTGACACTAGGTGACACTATATGACGCTACGACGCCATCGTGTCGCTTGCTCTTCGTTTCCGACGCCTCGCGCTTGTGCGAAACGACATGTGTCCACGCATCCAGTACCTGGTGTGACATTCCAAGGATGAGTGCTTCGACGAAGAAACGCAAGATATTGACTGTTGAGGACAAAATGGCCATCTTGGACGGCGTTTTTGGAGGCCAAAAAAAGAAGGATGTAGCTGCCAAATTTGGCATCCCAGCTATTTGTTTGTCCACAATTTTAAACGCAAAAGATGCGATTCGCAGCACTGTGGAGCGTGGCACGGACGGCAAGAAGAAGAAGTTGAAGTCATCAACATACGCCGACGTCAACAAAGCTGTGTTCACATGGTTTATGGACATGCAGGCACGAAACGTACCCATCAGCGGCGCTGTTTTGCAACAAGAAGCAAGGGATTATGCTTGCATCCTGGGCTGCGATGATTTAAAGGCAGTAACGGGTGGCTCGAAGGTTTTAAACGCAGGTACAGGATCGTCGGCAAAGTGATCAGTTTCTTTTTCGAATTTTTGTGCCGAACCTGCATATAACGAAATCCTCTTTATAACGAAGTTTTTCGGGAATTTGTCAATTTCATTATATCCAGGTTTAATTGTATTATAGACGTGCCTGCAGTGAACTGAGCCCTTGGGGGCAGTAAAAGGCATAGATTTATTTTTTTGGGGCTGCCCTATTTTTCAGATGTTTTAACGGCCCCTAGGGAGTTAGAAAAATCGGACGTTGACTATTTTTTCAAAACTATTTGTCAGTTTGTATAGTAATAAGTTGATTATTATAAGAGAAAATTAAGGTCAAAGTTCCATTTGATGAATTTCGCAGTGTAGTTCGCCACCGGTACATCAATGTGATTATCACATCACAGGCCAGTGGACCAGTGCAGCTTAGTAAAACTTCCTGAAACTTGCTAAGTTTATATCTTTACTCATTCAAAATACAATGCAGTCCATCTTTACCGACAAAAAATTAAATGTGCCTGAGCCATTGCTGTCAAAATCCATGTAACGGCGAGCTCGTTTGGTAACTTTAGGTTGTCGTTGCCCGTCTTTCCTTTTTGCATTTTTTTCTTTCTGGCCAAGCCTCTTCTCACGGCAAGAGTTACTGTTTTTGGTATTACAGAATGATAATAATATAAGTCAAATTTTTTTTTCTCTCTTTAGCATCCCTTAAAGATTGGCCCAAAAGAATCAACCCCATGCAGGGCTTTGCTTCACATACATACTGTAAACAGAACATACATTTAGTAACGACTACAGTTTTCTATCACATAGAAAAAAAATGTACACAAAATAAATCTTCATAGGTTAGAATGCAATGGCCAAGAGAGGAAATACAACACAAATTATTTTATAAGGTCAAATTGTTTAAAAGTGAAAACACAGCGCAACTCCCTAAGCCTCTTGAACAATGTCCCAAATATTTTCCACACATTTGCACAGAGGCACTTCAAGGGATACGTAGAAAAAGCAAATGTTAGCTCAAGCTAAAGTGGTAGATTATCGATTTAAGGTGACTAAATTCGCTTTACCTAAGAATGCATCGACCACGAGCAAGAAAATTATGCAAACATATTGATACGGAACAGCCACCACAGTGTGGCTGCACTGAGGAGAAGGAAGATGACGTGTTCCCGCTTGATATAGCATCACCATCTTGGCCTCTGTTAGCTTCCCTGTAAACAAATTGTGAATAGCCTTGGGCATCAGCTACACGTAACAGTATTTGGTGGAGGTGCTGGATTGGCACCACAAATGTGAAAACATGCTATTGCCTCTCACAATGTAATATATCTGCACCCCTGCAATTGGGTCTACACACAGTAAAACCCGATTAATATGAACCCACTTAGAACGTGCTGGCTAAAATACAGTTGCAACGAATCCTCAACCCTATCTCCATAAAGACTAATGTATTGGCTCATGATATGTAGTGGCTCATGACCGGTTAGTGCTTACCACAAAATTTTTGGCAAGGAGAGGCTAACTGTGCCACCTGAACTTGCAGTATGGCTGAAGACATGCTGTGCTGCAAAAAATCTTCCGCTTTTCTTGTGAAAGTTCCTCACAGAGCATACAGCCTCCCAATTTCTTACAGAAGATTTGACCAATTGTTTCTTATATGCATAACAAAATTTGTTGCCCACAATTGTAAAATTTTGCAGCTGCGAGTAAGCACTATTGTCATTTTGCAATGTTCTTTCGAATGCATTCTTAGCCAATGGCAAGTCATGTGTACTTACCTTGCTGTTCAGTCACTAATTTCTCTGCTGCTAAGCCACCTCTCCATATAAAACAAATGCGGAGAAAAACTTAGAACAGCAATCTAGTAATCTAATAATCTACATTCGTTCAATGCATTTAGTGACCCTATTCAAGTGTTCTTTTCCTTAATAGCCCCACCTCAAGTGAGGCATGACCACTATATATCTGAGAAACAAAATCCCACTGATGCTTGCAAAATTTATCCTCATGCTCAAACTATGTTCAATAACACAAAGTGGCCATGTCCTTCGTCGTAACTCGTCAAGAAGCAGCAAGGGCAAGCCTTGTTTCAAAGGTAGCTTTACTGAATTGTACAATGCCTGCACTTGCAGTATCACCACAATCTTACCTGAAATCCCTGGACAAGAATGAAGATGTTGTC
The DNA here is from genome assembly GCF_013339745.2 of Dermacentor silvarum. Taxonomy (NCBI): domain Eukaryota; kingdom Metazoa; phylum Arthropoda; class Arachnida; order Ixodida; family Ixodidae; genus Dermacentor; species Dermacentor silvarum. The sequence goes on from NC_051157.2 coordinate 98,330,674, forward strand.
CACACCGACAGCAAGCACAAGGAAAGGGATGACTTCGATGATGATAAGGGTGGCTGGCGTTCCAAAGTAGCTGAACAGCCCTAGTGACGAGGCCACTGAGGCCAGGACTATGACAACCCCTGCCAGGCCCAATGTCACCTGAGAATCCACCTGGAGTTGCAACAAGAAACACAACGTTGCCTCTACTTAGCTGGGGTTACACTTTTAGCACAACAGAGGCGGGCTTCTCTAAACATAAACAATGGGTATCTTCGATTTGCCATCCCAGACTGCCTGGACAGCGCAAGGCACTGCTTTCAGCCAATAAGTGTTGTTATGCGTAGTTTCTCAGACAGTCCTGGGCAGCCCAGGACCACAAATCTGTGTGTAGAGCTGTTATTTGCATGCTAAAGGTTTGGCACTGTAAGACACAGCGTAGGTTTCACATTCGAAATAATGTCATAAAGCTATCAATCACCAAGGCACATGCCTTTTTCCCTCTCTCAATGGGCTGGCGAAGCATTTGGTTCCGAATGGCACATTCGGCAGGTCATTTTAGAGTGCTCCAAGCATTCTGGCGGCGTGGCACGCCTTCCATTCGGCTGGTCTAAATCGAGAGCTCGGGACACGTTCAGCTGCAATCACACTCAGCTGTTTTTTCAGAACCCCATAGTGCAGCTCAGAGCACTCGGAGGCGCGCTACCTTCGACCTGGGAGTGCAATGGAGACCTGGCAGAGTCCTGGTCACGTGGTTCCTATAGCTGTTGGTGTGCAGACCTGGCAACCTTCACGGTTGATAAATACTGCAGATGAAGTAAAAAAATACTAAATTTTGGTGAAAAATACTAAAATTGTCTGAATAGTCAAGATGTAAACTGTGTATTAAAAAAAACGTCAGAGCCTTTGTTCGCAAAGGATACTGTAAACTGGAAAACTGCTGCATATATTAAAGAAAGAATGGTGTGTGCCAGGCAAACGGAAATGTCCATGAAGTATTCATGAAATATTCACAAAACAGAAATTTCAGTTTCAGTTGCCGTTATACATTTATTTATGAAAGAGAATGGCACTGCTGTGCTGGTAGGTCAGAATAAATGAGTGGATTGGAAAACTAACCTCCAAGAAATCAGTGGGTATTTGTATTCTTTTAAAAATGGGTTTCACCCTAAACTAGGCACGAATGAAAAACTGTAAAATTATTGGTGTCAATAGAGAGTTTTAGAATAGGGGCCCCAAAAGTTTGGGGCCCCAAAGAGCTTTGCGGGTGTTAGCGTTGGGGCATGCAGGAGTGAAGAGTTTTAGAATAGGGCTTTGCTACGGTGTCAAATAAATACGATTATAAATATTAAAATAAAGTCTACCATTTTATGATAAGAAGAGTAATTTTGACTTTTGTGGTTTTGTGTTTAATTACAATTGAGAGGTTATTCGATTAGCAGCAAACGATTTGTTGCACTTAATTTTGAGTAACCAACTTCAAGTGCCTTCACAAGCCAAGCTAATCCACGTTAGGCCTACGAGCCAAAAAATCGACAATCGAATTCGGAATCAGCGGCGTCTAATGAATCAATCTTCATTACAAACGTTAGTTGAGAGAAAGCGATAACTGCAGTGACTTCTGCTAGCTTGCGCACTTTACGCGTTACCACGAATCGAGCCGTTTGGTACTCAGAGCCGTCGCTTCGATGGGTGCCGCCATGTTTGTTGACGCAAAGCTTTCGGGGCAGCTTTTGGGGCTCCCGCTAAGCTAAATCAGTGAAATAGCGTGCCCAAAGCAAAACCCAAACGCAGTTTGCGTCTCGCGCATGCCCAGTGGTGTCGACGCTATTTCTTTGGGGCCCCAAAACGTTTGGGGCCCCTATTCTATAACTCTCTAATACGACAACAGTAAACAAGCTCTATAAATAGGGTATTTTAAGGTAAAATCGTGAAAGTTGGCAGGTATGGTTGTGGTATCTACATCTGCAGTGATGGAACAGGTAGGTGTCTCAGCGCCTTGTTTGTTTACAACAGAAGCCCTGATGAGTTTCCTCTTCCGGCCTCAGGTTGCTCCGGTGATTGGCTGCACATACGGCTCAGGCACACTTTCTCTAGCTCCAATCTAGAGCGAGCTCTGCATCATTGCAATCTCGAGTCCGAGTGTGGCATGAACCAGCCAAATTTACCATAAGACATGGCAATAGGCCATGTTTAGAAATTTTGAGCCTACTTTCCATTCACCTGGCTTGCCTACATGGTAGTGACACCCCCAAGTGCTCTTGTTTATTGTTTCGAGTTTTAACCCTCCCAAGGTGTGTGCGGCTCACCTGCTGCAAGACAGCAAAGACAGTGATGATGATAGCATGATGTCTTCATGTGCAAATCTCAAGTGTTTGGTGGGCAAGTCAGGCAAGTTAGGCAAGTGACAATCAATGCTATCATTGACTAGGCAAACGTGCAATGTGAAATAGCAGCAGCCACTGCTTGTCGATATGGTCCGACCAACACCAGAGAACATTACATAACTTGACCCCAAAGACTAAACTGTCCTCCAACGTTAGCCCCACCATCCCAAGCTCTCTCATATTGCACATGGCAGGATAGCTGCACAAACTAGTTCAGAGATGCATGTAAGCATAGAAGACGTATTCAATCGGCAAAGAAAGAGGCTCTGCTCACCAGCGCAGTTTTGACGGAACGGTACTGGCCCAAGGCAAGAGACACGTACACAAACATCACAAAGTAGCTGAGCAGGACTGTAAACACATCAGACTTGCTCTCTCTCTCCAGCTCATCTTCTATGGAATTCTGCGGAAAAAGAAAAATGGTGGCAATGAAAACAACAATTTACCTTGAGGCGATGCTTAGTAATACAGAAAAGGAAAAAGAAATGTGGGTGGTGACGCCATGACATTAATTTCAACAGCGCCTGCTCGAGTCTAGTTAATTCTTTATTGGTAATGATGGACGACATGGTATTCTAAACAAGCCAGCAATAAAACTTTGCAAATTTAGAGGACTTTTGCTGTATCAAAACAACTGAAATACAAGAAAATACTTTGAATTTCATGACATCACATTGATGTGACAGCACTTGGGCTTTGGCATGGAATTCAAAACTAAAATTGTGCCCTAATTTTCTGTAGCTCTTTCTGCAAAACTAATCAAATAAAACAAATTTTTCGAAGAATACTTTACCAGTCAAGACTGATTTAGTGTCTCTTAAGTATGAAAAATTGTAAAATAAAAGATATCATCAATGAACCACAAAATTACTGAAACTTGATGTTTCATTGTCTGTACAGATACCTTGTACACAATGCATGTCCACAATGAGATCAGCTGACCATGAATAGTGGATGATAAGAGTCACAGAATTGAGCGGAAGGCACCACTACAAAATCACATTCCACGACTAACCACTTCGCTAGTTTGTACTGTGGTGCATGCAATTCTCAGCAACCCAAAAAACATGTTAAGCGATTTTGTTACTGCTAGTTTAGCATGTAAAATAATGTATCCATTAAGGTTTTGTAACCAAACACTGAAAGTGGCGTGTCATTGTCACCACCCTACGTGAGTACGTGTTCTGTTGCCATTTTGTGATGACAATGAAGATGACACTGGCTCTGATTGTAGGCTGGTGCAAACACAGATTTGTACCAAACTGCTCCGTGCAGCCAATTTTCGAACCAATTGCCATGGAAAAAAAAGGGGTACATTAGAAATGAATAAATACGATATTCATTGAACTGCTGTTCTCACTTGAAAATCTTGATGAAATATAGTGTGTGACGCATCCACTATCTCCTAGCACTACCAAAACAGACAATGCAGCCATTGGGGTCACCATTCGGGTCAAGTGCATTCGTGCTGACCATTCAAGGTTGATTATCCAATGAGCGCCAGTTTAAGACTTGAAATAACCAATGTTTTGGCTCGTAGAACTGTATGGATGCCAGCCAGGATCTTCAGTCAGCATCGAATGAACAGACAAATCGAATTACCCAGAGTCGAATTAACGAACGTCAGCTCTAAAGCTGCCAAATGAGAATCTGAGCCATAAAGTTAGAAATACTAACCAAGTGTATTGCATGCACATCTTTCACATTCAACACAAACAGGTGCAGCATAATTTTCAGAAGCAACTCTCACCTCTGAAAGAAAGGCGACGCTCATGTTTGCATTGGAAAAGTTCTTGAGAGTCTCGATGAACCTGCATGAAAAAAAATTGATCCCACATCATGCTTCCATACTGCGCCCATGAGTTATGCGAACGAACACCTTACTAAACATTTGCCTTATATTATTTCACTGTGGTAATGAAAGGTTTCCTGCTGTTGGAAATACCATTAAAAATTATGGGGTTTTACGTGCCAAAACCACGATCTGATTATGAGGCACGCCGTAGTGGGGGACTCCGGAAATTTGGACCACCTGGGGTTCTTTAACGTGCACCTAAATCTAAGTATACGGTTTTTTTTCAGCATTTCGCCCCCATCGAAATGCGGCCGCCGTGGCCGGGATTCGATCCCGCGACCTCGTGCTCAGCAGCCCAACACCATAGCCACTGAGCAACCACGGCGGGTTGGAAATACCACGAAATGCACCTTAATACATGCGCTTTGATCATCCTATTATCCCAGAGAAACAACAGCTTAATGTATTTTTTATAATGCTAATGCACTTGTGTATCTATTGTTTGACTTTCTGATTTTTTTTTTTTATACTTCATTAATTTATACGAGGGTCATCCAGAAAATAAAGATTGTGTAGTTATAGAAAATGAAAAACACAATATTTATTGGAAAAAGCAATTCTGTTACATACATGAACCTTCCTTCACTTCTCTACATGCCGTATTTATTCGATTATAAGGCGGTCATGATTATAAGGTGAGGGTGCAACCTGGGGGGGGGGGGGGGGGGGACCAAAGAAAAAAAACCAGTATCCACACCAATATAAGGCGATACAGAGTAGCCAACGGATTATCGAGATTCGGCGGGGATCGCCTGAAATACTGATTTGCTAACACAGCCAAAATGCAAAATGGCAACCTTGAAATGGGGGGGGGGGGAGGAGGGAGCTTCAACACGCGGAGTGCGGGTTATGTGCGAACTTTGTCTTTAGGTGTGGCTTCACGGCAGCGCAAATTTCTCCTTATGGTGTGGCTTCATGGCAGCACGAGCCACACTGTAAGGCGAAATTTAAGCTTCCGTGAAGCCACACCTAAAGGCAAAATTGCGTATAAGGCCGGGGGCTGACTTCGAGGCTTTTAAAAATTCTCGAAAAAGAAATGTCGCCTTATATTCGAATAAATACTGTGATCACCTCCTATATTTAAACATTTGTCGTATCTGGTCACGAGCTTTGGAATTCCCATGTTATACTTTTCTGCCGCCAGTTCATTAAGCCAGGTCGAGTTTCATCGTGCACATTTATCCGTCCATTGTTAAAGATTTTACATAATTTTCTCACATTTCTTTCGTTCATTACATTATCACCATTTACTGCTTTCATTTGTCGCTAAATTTCTGCATGTGAAACATTCCTTACCTCACAGTTGGCGGGATTTTTAACCACGCAGTTCATTTAGACCATTACACCAACTGGACAAGGGCGACTTCTTGCAACTTCCACTCACAGCGTTATGAGCACAGCTCTTAGTTAAGCCAGTTGACCCTCAAAAGAGAAAGTATGTATGTAACAGAATTGTCTTTTTCTAATAAAGAGTGTTTCATTTTGCATAACTCAGCAGTCTATTTTCTGGATGACTCTCGTACTTCGGGGTAATATGATCATAAAGTTTTTCGTATAGTATTCGAGCTTTTTATACACTAGCAAATAATGGATCGTTAATGTGAAGGTTATACTTTTTTGGTGCCACTGTTGTGTGACCCACATAGCAAAATTAGCTAATGGAATGAATAAATGATTACTCGGTTCATTTGTGCATTTAGTTTCGAGCGGTCTTCTCGGTCGTTTTGTTGCAAGGCCTCCTTTTCTCTAAATGCATCTGTACAGCTGAATTGAACAAAACTCCTTAAATTTTGGGCAAAATAGAGCGAGGCTGGAAAGAGAGACTCACTTCCGCTCCCAGGCTATCGCAGGTCCAAGAAGCGACGGGTCCACATTGTTGTTCACAAGAATCGTGATGACAAGGGCAGATGCCGAATAGTACTGGTCACCAACGATGCCGCCAAGACCGACATAAGGGAACACAGGCCCTCCGTACTGACCCAAGCAAGGCATACCGCCAAAAGCTTCATCACTAGGCGACAGTGGTGAGCTGGGAAAAGAAGGAGGCTAACTTGAGCATTTCACAACAGCACACCCGAACAATCATAAGTACAGTCGCTTCTTTAACCCTTTCAGACGCCGTGAACACAATTGTGTACACCAAGATAGTGCATCAACAGCAAAAGGAATGATGAAGGTAATGATACTATCTTTAAACACTTATGATTGGAACTGTGCTGCAATTTTGGATAACATGTGCAAAATGTTTTAGTAAAACGAGTGGGAAGGTAGACGGTTGGGTGTTTTTGCTTGGTGTCATTATGTCGTTGTATGTAGTGGGTTCACTTTGTTCATTGTTTTTCACAATGTCATGCACCAGGCATAATTTTCAAGCAGCTGGATAAGTGCTTTTCAAGCTTTTCAATAACCAAAATAGTTGATGATGTGTGAATGCGCGACTCTCGCGCGTCCCCTGATGTTTTCTCCGCATAGCTCGCATCTCCTGTAGTCCGGCTTCTCTGCGTAGCTAAGCGCCGAAGGCGGTCGTAGTGGTTGCGGCGCGTTGCGAGAGACGGCGCGAGTGTCGCGATGCTAACGCCACCGAACGGCGGGGTGACTTGGAAGAAAAAGGTCAAAGGCGCTTCCTCTTTGGCTTGGGATCAGCGACCAACACGCACGAACGCTTCGCGTGTGCGCCGGCCCGCTTCGCGGGACTGTCTCGCGAGGCTAAGAGCAGGACACCGGTATGAACACGGATCGTTCGAACGCCTAGGCGATGGTGTCATAGCATGGGGCGAACATATTCGCTCGCTATCGGGTCACGGTGAGTCGGACTTCCTTGATTTGTGGTGCGCCCATGTGAATGTTCTAATGGTAGTAATTCGGCTAGTGTGTATTAGTGTATGAAAGGTGCAATAAATGCCCTTTTGATTGTTAGCACTACTGTATTGTCGTTCCTTTGTCCCAAGAGCATGTGCGAGACCCCACAATGTTCTGATATTTGATGCTCATGTAGCGAGTTTTCGCATGGAGTCTACATTCTGTAAACTTGACCAAAACTCCCTAAAGAATTGAAAACTGTGCAGATGTCTACTTTCTATAATTCTGAAGATGCAAGAAATGTGGTGAAAGTAAGTTTTCAATCAACAGGATAAAGTGGCGTCTGAAAGGGTTAAGGAACCATGCAGAAGTTTCATAAACAACATACTTTATTGCAAATATCATTCTTGGCATTGTCAGAACAGTTTTCTTTCTGGCTATCTAGCTATCCCACCCCATCCCGCGCCAATTTTAGTTACAAACTGATTTTGGCTCACTTGGGTCTTTTGACTCTGTGTGAAAGATTGCTTGATCGTGACACCATATTTCTATGCCAAGTTGCGTGAGGTGACTGACTGTTCCACACTGCTCATGTCCTTGCACTTTCACATATCATCTGGTAAAATTCCAAAGTGTCTGCATACATTTTATCCCGACATTCTTTTACCATGCCCAATGTCACGACTGCAGGAAACATACGATTCTGTTTCTGAACAGTGATCTTTTCCTCTGACTTCACATGAAAGCTCGCATGTATTCTGGTTTCATTTTGTAGTCATACGATTCAAGGTCAGCTTTGTCATCGCATTTCTGCATGTCCGCTGTACTATTACTCACTTGACAAATGTTTTTCTTTTTTGCATTACTCTTTTCCCATTGTGCAAAAGATGCGACATATATGACATAGTGAGCTGTTGGCAAGGCCTGCTGATAGCCACGACTTCTTCACATCCGTTGAGCTCGATGGTGACAGCTTTAACGCGATAGCGTTAAGGGCCCCATGTCACAGAAAATCCGGCGTCGGCGTGGAAGACATTCCTATTACTGTGCTCCTACTGTCAGTCTATGTCTACCAAAATCAAGAATTCATATACGGTTACTTTTTTTCCGTGTTTAGGTGGCCAGACAATCTCACTTGACACCACACATGATGAAGTGATTTTCCTGCATCTGTTCAAACTGAGACACCTAACCAAATAGTAGTGCATAACAAGAGTCAGCACTCATATGTGCCTAGTACTTCCCAATGCTCCAACTGTTAGTTAGCACGCCATGATAGAGTTAACACATTTTCAAGCTGTGCAAGATCACATAGCGTCAAGGAGAGGTGCCGCTACTTGTGAACAGTAGCATGAAGTTTGTGTAGGCATACGAGTTGCTTCAAATATCCAGTCATTCACTGAACAGGCCTCATAAGCCACAGTTAAGTTACCTACCAACAAGGCACTTTTTGTAGCCTACATTGGCCATATTCTCGCTGCTTCGCTGTGGCCGCACCGCGAGCTGAGCCATTGCCTAGCAACCGCTGCAGCTGGCAGTGCAGCTCAGCCGCGCCATCTGGCATGACGTCAGAGGAGAAGCCGGTGAAACCGCATTGCAACAGAGGAGGAGCCGGCGTTGCATCGTATATATAGAAGGGGCGGCTCAATGGGATTCGTCGGCAGATATGGAAAGTGAGAGACTGAAAGAAGCTAGGCTTCGTCGTCGGAACGAAACCAAGAGGAAGCAGCGAGCCGAGGAAACGGTGGAAGAACGAGCCTCACGCCTCAAGAAGCACCGTAAGTACGAAGCGGCCAGGCGAGTGGATTCAGATAAGGGTAGCACCCGAAACGTGTTTAAGTCACTGGACGACAACCCCTTATCATCCCGCCTCACTGACCATCGGGCCATCTTTGTGGCAAATGAGAAACAACAAGATGAAGACTTTCAAAATAAATGTGTTACACTTTCAAAATGTCTAGTCTTTAATGTAACCATAACTTAACCGAGAGGTAACAACCAAACCTAAAGACTCATACGTACGACGCTAAACGATAAAGATGTAACCATAGAGAGAACCAAGCTAAACAATAAGATTAACCGTACCTCTCGCTACGCACACCCAGGCATAACTGAGTTAAGCCACAGCCAATTTTTCACTATGCGAGACAAGACAAAAAGTATTAATTAGAATACACCTGCCACGAACATGCAGAGAAACAAAATTTTACAGCAACTTCTGCATTCTAATATATGCCCCAACTTGAAGCTCTTCCTCAACTACAACCAGTTTTTTTACATCTTTCAAGAATCAGCAGCTTGCATAAGAAATAGGTGTATAGGAAGTGCTGTTAAGAGGGGAAAAAAAAAGAAGAAAAATACAAGAATGCTGTTGCATGCTCTTCACCTGAAGCAGAAGAAGAGGTGATCCAAGTAGGTCTTGTTGTTGTATTGCTGGTCCAAACGCGAGGCATTGTTTTGGAACCAGTTGAGAGGTGACTGCACCATGCACTTTCCGTTACTGAGCGGCGAAAAGCAAATGTCTTCCAGGGTGACCTTTCGACCATCATACTCTGCACTGAGTCCCAAAAGCTTCTCTTGCAGTGTAGCCACCTACACATCAGCAGGAAGGATACTCTTAAATTATTATATGAAAGACATTGCTGGACACAAGATTCATTCTTCGATTCATTCTAGCAACCCAAAGCAACGCTGTTGCAACACTGTTATGGACACTGTAGCCCCCCCCCCCCCCCCCCAGACGGCTTCAGAATAAATTCAATCACCATAATATACTTTTCAGACCATCTGTATCTAAGAATACGGCCCACTGTGGCCATGAAGCAAACTTGCACTCTCATGACACACATTGCATTTGACCATAATGACTAGCAGGTGGAAAAACATTTGATAGGAGATGATCCATATTCAAACCTATACCAAGGATATTAGTTTTTCTCTGCAATAAGCAAAGCGAATCACTGTAGTCATAACCACTGTGCTCTGTCAAGCTGTATGTAGCATGCCTTTCAGCAGATCGTGAAGCACACACGCTAATTTCCAACGCAATTCCACTGCAAAACCCAACTAAATACCGTATTCACTAGCATAATAAATGCACCCCCCACTTTTCCAATGAAGAAAACATTAGCGCAGCTTGCACTAAGTTGTGCAAGGCTGGAGAAACAGCGGAGCTGGTGATCACCTAGCTTCTTCCAGTTTCGCTAGGCTCGGCTAAGTTTTGCTACGTTCGGCTAAGCTTTGCTAGGCTACAGATGATACTCTGGATGATACTCCGGATGAGCATGCAATCACCGCATTTGTTCTCGGCTGACGGCACGACGAGCTTCCAGCTGAGCGGCTTCTTCGGGAGTCTTGTACTTCTTAGGTCGCCCCATGTTACATTTACTCAGTGTGAAGTCTACGAGAGTTGTGTGTCGCAGTCGCAGGTGACATCATCTTTATAATCAGTGTGACATCATGGCCAAGCTTCACAAAGTGTTGCGATGACTAAGCAAAGCAAGAATTGCAGTGTGAAGCAATGACATGGCAGGGCGAAGCTGGGTAAGCGATTGCTAGGCGACCACATTGACGGAGCGGGTCTGCTGGAAGGCGGTGTCGTCGTTGCAAGCTGCACTATGCAAAGCGCAGTGACGTCATCACTGGTGCAGCGGTGGAGGAGCTTGGAGAAGCGAGGTGCAGCTATGGCAGGTGGTTGCTAGGCAACGACGCGCAGTGACGTCTTCGCTAGGCGAGGTTTTTTGTTAACGCGTTGCGGACTGACAGTTGGCTTAAACAGCTCCGCTGTTAAATGGATGGATGGATGGATGTAAAACTTTAATGAACGTGCTGTTAAATGTGTTTTTTTTTTCCTCCCATAATGATCGCACCCTGAACTTGCTGCCGTGAAGTAGGAGAGATGCAGTACGATTCGGCGTCTGATATGGCATCCGGCAGGTACGAGATTGTATCGGATGTCGTATCGGACACCGAATTGTACCGAGTGTTTCCTACTTTTATTGCGATAGCAATCATATGGACACTCTAGGTGCATTTTTGCTGTAGGCGCCGATGATCGCGGCTCAATCTTCCGCATTAAATCAGGAAAGCGGAGAGGAAATGTGCCATATTGCGTCACGCACATGGCGCCGAGCGGCAGCGCAACAACTGCACATTGCGCCGCCGTGCACGCATTATCTTGAAAGCGATCTGCGTCGGGGGCTGAATCTAGGTGCAACGACGGCTTATACCTTAGTGCATGCTCCGTTCTCACCGCATAGTTTGCATTCATAAACATTGTACATTACATTACGCTCCTGGCATGATGTGATTACCAGGCAATGTCCACATTTCCTTTAAATGGAGAGACATTCTACTTCCTATTCCAAACATTTGTATTTCGTTCCTAAAGCTGCTTCTGATATTTATTACATTATCATTATCGCAGGGGCGGAGTGGATGTGAAAGCGTGGCTGGAATTGCTTCGTACCGCCCATGTGAAGATATTGTCGACCCCCCCCCCCCCCATGGCATGAAACCATTTTTTTCATTGCCAAAAAATGAAAAAGTTAATTTTTTTCACATTCCAATTTGCTTTTTCCGATTGCCATGGCAATTTGGTAAATTTTGAGGCACCTTCTGCAATAAAAAATACACCGGCAACTGGTTTTGCATATTGCATAAAAGGCTGAATTTCAATATAATGAAGCAAATTGCCAACTTTAAATTTTACGTGTTTTACGTGCCAAAACCACAATCTGAATATGAGACACGCTGTAGTGAGGGACTCCGAATTAATTTGGACCACCTAGGGTTCTTTAACGTGCGTCTAAATCTAAGTACACGGGTGTTTTCTGCATTTCGCCCCCATCGAAATGCGGCCGCCGTGGTCGGGATTTGATACCGCAACCTCATGCTCAGCAGCCCAACACCATAACCACTGAGCAACCACGGCGGGTAAATTGCCAACTTTACCGACTTCGTTATACAGTACAGACCACTTATAACGTAACCGCTTATAGTGCAGGACTGGATATAGTGCGGTCTTTTCAGACTCCCGTTAATTTTCCCATAGCACTCCACGTATACACGTATCGCTTATAGTGCAGTTGCAGGAAACGAAATACCGGTTACAGTGCGGCTGCCTGGGAGTACGGAAGTCAGCGGAGACGGCGAACACTCCCCTCAAACAGGCGCCCCAAGGAGTGCTCAAGGAAGAAAGAGAGACGAAGTGGAGGAGAAGGGCACGTGGTGCGAACGAACAGCCAGTGAGGCTGAAACCAGAACCTTGAGTGCGAGAAAATATCACGGCGCGCATAGCGAGCGAGGGCCATGAAACTGCCAACGCCGGCCAAGGCTCGCTTCACGGTAACGGCAGTAAACGAAACTTCAGGGAGGGAACGGGCGGCGCCGGCGTAGCACGGCGAAGGGCGCACCCAGAGACCGTGGAATGTGAGGGAGGAGGGCGGCAGGGAAGCAGATTTCACCTCGGCAACTCTGCCGCTTCGGTGGCTCCCCTCGCCCTCCCTCGTAGCTCCCTCACTTTCGACTGTCACTGTGCGTGCTCGCAGGTGCCGCCGCTCCAGCAGGCCTGGCGCCAGCTCCTAGACCTTTCGTTTTCAGCCGTTATCGGGAAGGGGGCGTTTGCCGGCGTGGGCAGTTTCGTTGGCCGGTCTGGGGCAGCGCCACTGCTTCCCTCTGCGCCGTAGCCGCAGCGTGCAAGGTCAACACGTGACTAAAAAGTAGAGGAAGCATAAAGGAGAAAGAAGGGTTCACTGCCATTTTTTACGCGTGGCTACGGTAGCGTGGCTGAGATGTCGGCACGTACACGCATGTTCCGGCGCAACGCAGAATCAGCGACCTTGCCATTTGAGAGAGGGTGAAATTTCCGTCGCGTTTTTCTTTCTTTTTATGTTCGCGCGCGACATTGAGGGGTCTCTCCTAAGCTTTTACTCTATGGTGGTGCCGGCACGGAGCAATGCCGGTCGGAGGCGCCGCCGCGTGATTTGGTTCGAATTAACGAGATTCGACTGTAAATTGAATGCAAACGTTCTAGCCGCATTCCTCGACTGTCGCATACGTGTGGCGGCTCGGTACACATGTTTTGTATATGTGCGGGCCTTGAAAATTGTTGCTTTGGTTATAGTGCGGTACCGCTTATAGTGCGGATATTCGCGACTCCGGCGACTTACGTTATAAGCGGTCTACACTGTATTGAGGCTTAACTTATAAAAAAGTTTTGTAGCGAACGGCTCATTGTGAACAAGGGAACTGTACAGATCATGAAACGTCATTGTTTCTTTACATTGATCACAGACCTTTTGTATTTATGATGCTTTTAGTTGACCAGACTGTGTTGCATGAAACTCTTGATTACATCACTACATTATCCATTCTGATAAATTGGCTGCTGGCTTGCAGTGTATAAGTAGCACTTGAAATCTACATGCTCTGCATACGCAGAAGAAACAACACAGTAAGTTAGGACAGGTTCTCACCTGATGGAGAAAATCCTTGTCGAAAACTGCTCCAAAATTGATGGTCAAGTTGTACCGCTTCAGGTGAAGTGTGTATGGGAATGGCTCGCCACCTTTACGTGTAATGACCACCTGTTCAATTCTGTAGAAGGGCCTGCACAGCCAACAAAAAGCCCAATGTCCAGTCAGAACACATTTCCACAGAGCCCTGAGAGAGTGCTCAAATTTGATTGAACAGGGAGATGCAACACATTGACTTCAAACAGAATAAAACTCACTCATTATTATCGAAGTTAATTATCAAAGAGCATAATGTCTGCAGGAAGATCAGTGCAGGCAAGAAATCAATGGGAAAAAATGTTAGACGTAACCACCACATGATCAAACAATATTTGCAGTGCAGAAACAAAGGACAGCATATGACATGGACACAACATATCAATTTTGCTATCTACAGAATCTTTACCTAAATTAATCAGGTTATCTGTTACCACATTGTCTATACATCCAGCAGCTGACTGCACCAGTAAGCTGTCGGTTGGTAGTCAGCATTATATTGTGCCTTGCTCAATGTCTTTGTCCCAAACATTGAGATGCTTCCAATTTAGTAGTATTCCTTAATCATTAAACGTGTCAGATGAAAGACAATATTTGAAGCATGCTAAAAAATTTCAAGATTCCAAATCTTATAAAAGGTTTTGGGGAGTGAGGTGCACCCCAGCGCCTTTGTGCAGGCAATCACCTGTTTCGTAATCCCTATGCCACCTCCCTTCCACTGCAATGGTTATCGGGGGTCGTTTTTTTCATGGACCGGTTCACGGCAGTGGCGCCAAGAAAGCCTTCTCCGGGACAGCACCAGGTGGACACACATTTCTCCTCTCGTCCACCAGCCCCTCTGTTTTTGGTATCATAGGGACATGAGCTCGTCTACGTTCCCTCCACCCATGACAACCGCTATCTGGTGTTGCTCCTTTTCCGAACGCTAAGCTGAGGAGCGGTGCCTAGAGCTCATGTGTGGTAGTACTACACAGAGGTTCAGCTGATAAATGAAGTAAGCGCCGTGGCAGCCACATAAGCACACCCACCCAAATTCTTGGTTGAACTGTTCCCGCTCCAGGCGTGCCCGGCTCTTCGGTGCAGACCACAGCTCAACAGGATTGGAGCGAATCGTGAAGAAGGTGAGGCCAGCGCAACAGGTGGTCACGGCAAGCAGGGACATCACAATAACCGTCAGCGGCCAACGGGCACACAGCCGACCCCAGTCGGCAAAACGGGCCACCAGCTCCCGCTGCAGGCGCCCGCCCTTCGATGCGGAGCCATCCTTTGCATACAGGGGTGCATCATCAGCAGACTCAGACAAAGTGCCTGTGGACAATGCAGAAGGAACAACGAAATGTTATAACAGAAAAAAACAAAAAAAAAAAAAGGAGCGGTAGCAGCATGCTTACTTCTACAGCAATAAAGCCCATAAAAACCACTGCTTCACCGTGGCATAAAATTTAGGAACAGCCTTCTGCGAAATTTCTCAGTTAAATACTGAACATACATGTGAAGCTGCAAGATTCAAGGTGCTTTTGTCAAATACACAGTCATGTGTCTATTGAGCCAGCACATTAATTAAAAAAGTAAGGGAGTTTCCCAATGACCACTGAAGTGGGCCATGTGGTGGAAGCATGCACAAATGGCCCTTCAAATTTTGGTACCCACTGTCTACAAACTCCATCTAATACGCGTACACAAGGTGTAGCCTTCTTGCACTCGACATCATGGCTGTACTGCAACTGCAATATACATTAGAGTACCAAGCTCCAGCAAGTTAGCAGAGGGAGGCATAAGCCACTGAAATCAAGAAACATAGGAGAGCAGAAACATAACTTTAGTGGGGCGTTCATTCTATGTTATTTTGGTTCAGATGGAGTTAAAGCTACAACACGCTAGAAGAAAAAAAAACTGAGAAATAAGCAGTGTCGGGGATCAAACCCATAATGCTGCATGTCATGTGCAGTGTCTCACCAACTGAGCTATCTATCACCAGTGGCAGTCATCCATTCCACTACTGTCGATATTTACGTTGGCATACACACTCCATTAGTTTTGGTTAGTGGGCACAGCCACTACGAAAACACGAGACTGCTGATATGCATACTTCATGGCCTCTGCATGTGATGAGCTAACTGCTGGCTAAACAGCACACACTTCAGCACTACTACTTGTGGTATACACATTGACTGCACCACCAAGCTCCCTGCCGTAGAAGCAGTAAGAAATCTTACATAAGTTACCAGCCCTACATGGCAGCCCCCAAAATGCTCGAACGAGAATCAGCCACACGCAGTTTAGCCCCGAGAGTGCTGGCCAGCACCACTCTTAGTAACAGCAAGCAACACTGAAAGAAAGCAATCAGGCTACTCACTCTCATTCACACAGCCACCAGGTGCGCGAGAATTCCTGCAACGTGCAACGAGGTAGAGTGTCATGACGACCACAAAGAAGACTGCGTAGACGACGGCTGCCAGCAAGTAGAAGCCATTTATTCCAAGTATCTTCCAAGGCTTATGCATTTCTGGGTAGTCTGAAGGGACACACGACTCCCGGCAAGTGGAGCAGCTGCAAGGAGCAACACCAGGTGCCCCTGGCTCGGAGCATTTTTTGTAGGTGGCATTCATGGGTATGTAAGTGTGTCCGTGCGAGACAACGGGAGCGTCTGCGCAAAATTAACAGCATGCTCTGGCACAAGGCTGCAAGGAAACCTGCTGGTGCTGCATCACTGTACAGCACTTTTAAACACAGCACACAATGCAAGCTACAGGAGGGGTTGCAGCTATGTGGTTGGTTTAACATGTCTGTTTCAGGTATGCGAGCACAAACACACAGTGGAAACCACACACATGCATACAAAGAACAATTACATAATATAACTTGTTCTTGGACCAGTTGGTTGCTAGCTGAAGCCCTTTTAGTGTAAATAAAACAGACAAAACGAACACAAGACCGGCGCCCGTGTTGTCCGGTCTTGTGTTCTTTGTGTCCACTTTTGCTGGCGCAACAGTGGCCTCACAAAGAACTACATGCGCGAAGTAAACAAAGCCTGAATGCTTTAAGCCGTGACATCACAGAGGAAGGGCCAAGAGGCCAGTGAAAATAATACAAAGCACCTACACACAAACATATAAGATGCGAATGCAATGGCACATGAAAGTGCAATGGCACACACAAAGGCAGAGATGTCTGTTTGAAGATGGCTACCCAGGGAAGTTTTCAGAACACATAAGCTATGCAAAGCTGAAATATAATATTATTTTGTCGTGCACATCTTTCTTAAGTGGTTTGTCCAACAGAAGAGTAACATAAAAGAGCTTGCAACATGAACTGCTAGGCGAGCCTAAGTGGCAGACAAATATAAAAAGGAGCAACGTGAAACATTTAAATGGTTGGTATTTTGACCATGCAAATAGCAGATGCATTTATCTATGTACTGTCAAGTGTTAGGGGACACACACACAGTATGTAGCAGCCCAAGGGCCATATGATGTGTTGGAGAGTGGTAAAAGGGCAGATTTCCCTAAAGCTAAATGCAGTTCAGGAAAGGGAGCCTAATATTCCCGAGAACATGCTGCGAGCCCAACTCAAAGGCTTCACAGGTCACATGTTTGAGATTCCCAATACACAGGGCTGCTATACAAGTAAAAGAAGACATACTTCACACACAAACAAAAAAAAAAAAGAATAAAATGCACTGCACAGTTAACCTGAATACAGACAGAATGATCTATTTGATACTGCACAGCTTTCAAATTCTAATTTCAAAAGGACACTGTGAAGTCGATTATATAAAGTGGAATTAGGGTCCTCACCACTGAACACAAAGTCCATCTGGAATGGCGAATGGAGCGGGTCATGCATCCCAAGACCCATGAAGAGTGTCTCAGGGTCACAGTCGTCACTAAAGCTGCCACAAAGTGCACCCAAGGTTCCAGAGTCTAGCCCCGAACACGACGAATATGCACCCACAGCATAATGCCGTGTCATATAATAGTTGACCTCTGAAATTCCTTTGGTAGACTTATTGAACTGCGTAACCTGCCAGAAAAAAGCAGACATTTATTTACAGCAATGTATACAATACATTCACTTCCACTGAAGAAACAAAGTTTCTCACTGGAAGATAAGCACAAGCAACTTGAAGCATAAAGCTTTCATTGGTATAACTGTGGTCCCTGCACCATGCCAAAAAGAATTTTTTTTTTTTTTATAGAAGAGAATTGTGCACTATGACCAAGTATACACATTTTTGCTCAATAATAATCCAATGCTGCCGCAGGTAGCACAGTTGTACTGATAACTCGCAGGAAATTTATTGTGCTAAATGCAATTTGCAACATGTTCAGCGGATGCTGTGGCATTTGGTTGACTGTACGAGAGTTCCAGGCCTGGGAGATGTCAACTCAGATTGCTTTTACAAAGGTTTATTACAGACTTCTTTTGAGGCAAGTCAGAAGCACAGTCAGAGATTAGCTTTGATGGTACCCATGCAAAAAATCCGTAGCTTCCTTCACAAGTATCAACTGCGGCTGCATGCTGCAATTCCCCAGCATGTTTGATGCTGAATAGTCCCGTTTCAGCGACACCTACCTAAGCCCCCGTCAACAGATGCCACTAGAGGCATGTCACCACAATAACCTTGTGAGGGGCCTTTTAAAGTTATTGAGGGGCTCACCCTGGAACATATTTCCTGGGGCCCCAGGGCTGCAGCCCCTTTATTCCATAGGTTAATCCAGCTCTGTTTACAACACACATGAAAGATTCTCAAAGAAATAAGGCTTAATTTGTCATGCAAAGAAAAAAAAAGAAAGAAGTGCCTTGACAATTCAATAGGTGGAACACTGCAACCATTACTTTGTGCCAGCAATTACTTGAACTCTCCAGCGTAGGGAAAGACTTGGAGGAAGCAAACCTTTCTTTTGCTTGGGACTCCATTGAAACATAGAAGTTTTAGAAACCCTTTACAGCAAGAAATTCATCAGGTTGTCTTCTTTCCAAGCCAAGACATTTTAAATTTGTTAAATGTTTTGGGGCCCCTATGTCACACATATGTACCACATCGAGTTTTTCTAATACGAGTAAATTATTTAGGCCTTCCAAGGTATACGATTAGGCACCTACACAACGACTGTATTTGAATTCATTTTAGAGGTGTTGTAAGGCCTCAATTTAATGAGTGACATCTCCATCGTTCAATGACTACCATTTGTTTGAGGAAAAACTTAAGCTTCAAAGAAGTGCCTGTTAGTTCCTTTCTTCAACTTGCTTCAGCACTCTGCAAAGCTGGCATAAGAGATAAGCAGTGCAAAGAGGAATGCCAAGAGCAATATTCAAAAAGTTACATCTCCAGAGGGTATTAGTGCATAAGGTTATAAGGACTTAGCATAGAAAAAACATCATACCTCAAGAAACTTGTCCTGGTGAGGGGAACATGTCACCATGCAAAATACACGTGCCAGGTTGAAGAAACAAGATGGGCAATTCGTGATGAGCGCACGCATAATTTCAAGATTTGTGCCAAGAGCAGTGACCTGGTCATCGTCGCAACACAATGCTTTCTCTTGACCTGCGAACAGAATGTGGGTGCTTTTATTTTAGTGTTTATCTTACAATGCAGAAAATTCTGCAGACTTCAGCAACTCTTCCCATTCTGAATTCATTTATTTCAACAGAAGTTACTCTCCCCAACTTCCCCTAAGCCCCCAACTTTGTGCACTACTACTACAACCTCGTGAAAACAACCCAAACTCTAAGCAACAATACAGAGCTTAAGCCTGTTCGTAAACATATTACTACTTACAGTATACCGTGTTACCGGAGCCGTGGAATGGCAGTAAAAATGCTGGTAGCAACATCCCTTGTGACACTTTATCCAAACTTTATCCAATTGTCTTCAAAAATGTTTTTGTTAAATTAGTTATCATTGAAGGAATACAAAAAAAGCAGAATTAAAAGCTTAGTTAAAAGCTTAGTTGCTGCCGGCTCTTTAAAGCAGTACTGACAGGCAATGTTTGTCTAGATTCTATTACTTTACTGGATAGACATTGACCCAATAATTACGCTATGGAATCTCATTTCCCCTAGAGTGCAACAAGTAAATAATTATGTTAACTTTTAATGCAACTAGGTCAAAAAGTCCGCCAAAATCAGTGCAGCTTCAGACATGAAAAAGGAGACTCATCATATCACCGAAACCTGCTGTGGTGGTTTTGTGGTGCCAGATACCACTGATGCGAACATGTGCAATGTGCCACGAGGCTGAAAGCTGTGTCAACTGCACACTCATAGGGACAAGTGGGGAGAGAGTGTCCCCCTGCGTTTCCAAGAGAAGTGCACAATTGTAAGGGCCAATGGCAGCTTTTGGCGACACGGTCATACTATGACCTTCAGCCATCCCCCCCTCCCCCACTACCACCACCTCTGGTTTCGCTGACGTAGTGGGTCTCCTTTTTTTTCACGCCCGAAGCCAACAGCACTTCACACACATTTTGGATGGGTCATACAAAGGGTGCTGTATTTAATTATTTGCAGTGCTCTCGATGAATTGAAGCTTCATACCGTAACTACAGAGTCGACGGCTACCCAAAAGGAAAAATAAAAGCAGGACACAAAATTTCTTTGTCAGTACTCCTTTGGGCCACCAGCTAAGTATAATACGGTCGGTCAGCACAATCATAGTGCGGTGCCCTCAATGGTTAAACTCTGCACCAAAAGATGGCACCACCAAGGCTCAAGTAAACATCTATAGCAAGCTGGCATCCCGTAACCTGTGATATGCTTATGGACAGGCTAAAAATGTTACGACAACATGAAAACGATGTTGACAGCATGACAATGATGACATACACTACAGCATAACGTCCTGTATGGGTGGAGCCAATCCTGTTTCAAGCTTTACATTGCTGTTGCAGTAAAATAATTTCCGAGGTGCTGGGAAATATTCAGGACAAGAATAAGAAGCATGACACTGACTGCTACTTAACAGAAGGGCAATGTACAGCGAAATATTGCATAACATCCCTCTCAACCATTACAGTACTTGAAGTATACAACGCTGCTGCTTTGTTTAAATAGGTTACAGATTATGAGTAAATATAGTACCCACAAAAAAGTTCCGATTAATTTTTGATTGAGGCATAAACAAAAGAATTTTTTTTAATGTTTTAACTAGAGTAATGCACAGGCTGTTTTTCCATATGTGAAATATACTTTCTAAGAAACACTGTTCCAGAACACCAACTTTGGACAGCTTAACCTAAAGTAGCCCCGCAACACTTCTTTAATGACACCTTTTTTTTGCCCTAGACCTTTTCATGGCACGTCAAGGAACTAAGAGCAATAATAATTATGATAATGCATGAAAACCCATGTTATCGGTAGCAAACAGTTCAAAATGCTATAAGTAGAATGACATTAACATCAACTCGATTTTCAGCAGCTCTGGATGCCCCATTTCACTCTTCCATGATGTAGTAAGGTGGTGCACAATAGCCGCAGAGCATTGATGTTATGTAAAGGAAGTTGGCGTCCCATGATTGCCAAGCCTGCTCAACTCATTGACGGCACCTGCGATCGGGCGGTGCATGGTCTGATCTCTAAGGCCACGGCGTCACTTCTACGGTTACAACAGCTTCTGCAAGACGGCAGCTGGTGCTCTGCACATTGACATGCCGTTGCCATGGTTGCAGCGTTTTGCCAATGGCTGTATAATTAGGCGATATTTGAAACAGTTGTAAAATGCAATGCCGAAGTTCTCTTTTTCTTTTTTTCAGTACCCACGATATCTTGTACATGTCAATCGCCCTCTACATATTTAACCGAACATCACAGTGCCACTCATTGATGCCCCTTCCATTTCACAAAGCACACAACATCACCGCATCGTGACGCTGCTAGCAGTGCTGCCCAACAAGCTTTCTTGGGCGTGTCGATTGTGCTACCCAGCCAATTTCCTCACTCACCATCCTGCTGCACCATGGCACACTTCAAAGTACAGCACAGCATCCCGCTTCTTTATTTATTTCCTCTCTTGGAAGGTAAAAGAATACCTTAAGCAATGATTTGAAACATGCTCTTCTCAATGTTTTGAAAATGGTTCAGCCTAAGAACACCCACGCACCTGATACCAGGTCTGGACAGATTCCCCGGAGCGTTTCCCAGGACTTGGCACTGACTGCTTTGGGGGGACCAGGGTCAACACAGGGCATGGGCTTATCCGTCACTGGGTCTATTCCACAGGCCCCCCTCATGACACATTGTGGGCCAACATCTGCAGCATCGGCCAACATCTGCGCGAGAAAAAGGAAGTTTGGTGCAACATGTCCTACAATACTCTTGCCAGAAGTCAAAGTTTTTCCTTGTTTAACTCTTTCTGTACCGCTGACAAGCACAGTTGCCACAGGATTTTGGACAAGGATAGCAAATGACAAGTATAGTCGTGACGAAAACATATACCACGGATTGTGAACCAATGCCGAGTATATCCGTCAGCTTGCTTAGAATTGCAGTTTTCATCGCTAGATGGCAGCGAGTGTTTGTCAATGATAGTGGTGTTGTGTGGTGTTATTCTTTTTTTATGGGCTGCTTGAATGCTACCCATTACATTTGTGGGAAATTTTATGCCATTTAATGTGGTATGGAAAGGGTTAAATCTGCATTGTACTGCATAATCAATATTTGCTATAGTAAAGCATTGTATATTTTTCATTTTTATGTGCATTTTTTTGTTCTTGTATATGCTGAACATCAGGAGCCTACTCAGGAGCCTCAGGAGTACAATATGTGCTCTTATAATAGCTAGGGCCCAACTCCAATGCCACCTATTCAAATGCATGTAAAAACGCAGATATGCTTTTCTGAAATAGCTCCTGGGCTGATTTCAATAGAATTTATGGCATCCAAAGGAGAAAATTCTACAGACTGTTAAAAGCGAAATATCGAATTACGCCCTAACTTTTTTTTAAGAATTGCAGAAATATCGGTAAGTACGTATGAAAATAGAAGCATGATGTTTAAAGAATAACTCTCCAAAAAGAACAGATATTGCAGTTCTGCAAACTGTACCTGTTAGAGCATCCCTATATATATTAATTTATATTTTGTGTGAATATGTTGTAAATTTTTTCAAAGGTACTGCAAAAGTTCCAGCATATTACTGGTGTAGACAAGAGCCATGTATAATACATAAATTCTGTTCGTTTTAGATGTACTATTAGATGCAAATTACAAAATTGTGATATTTTTTTATTCCCGAGCTAGAGTTATTAACTTGATAGTTTTGTTTTCTAAAAATGTGCAATTTTCTGCAACTTTTACCAAATAATCAATGGCCTAAATCAAGAATCGGCTTCCAGCAATCACTAGATTTTAACTATTTTTCTTTTAAATGCAACAAGCATCATCGAATTTGGTGCAGTGGTTGCCGAGAACGAATTCTCTTTTCCGTGTATTTAGATAGGAGCCCCCGAGCTAAAGCTTCCTCTTAAGGTTCTTAGGCCTAAAAACTCCCCCCTCCCCCCAAAAAAAAACATTTTTATAAAACTGCATGTTTGGAATCTGCATCTACTAATCTCTTTATCTGCCAAGTTTCTTCTCTTGTATGTATATATATATCAGCCAAAATATATTAATTTTAAAGCTCTAGAGGAGCAGGTGATTTGGTTGTTTTCATTTTCTCAAAAGACTAATTCTGCACACCCAGCAAACCCTTTGCTTTGATACATCAGTACCTATCACAGAATAATGTTTTTGCAGTGTGAAGAGCTAGATGTTTGGAGCATACAATTTAGGAAGTAGATTTTTACTTTAATATGTCTTGTGTGACCACTGCATGGCCATGTTCAAAGCATTGGAGTTCAGTGTGTTATAAAATAAAAAATAATGACCCAATCATAAAAGTTCTACCATCATTGTGCATCTTATGCTTTCTAGTAATGATCCATGTGTCATAATTTGTGCAGTAGTTATTGATCTATTGTTTAAAAAAATGGGTATGTTTTTTAAATATCTTATGAAATCATAACCCACAGAAAAAATAATTATATTTTTAGAATAGGCAGAAGAAACTAAACAACATGCCAACTTTTATCAAATTTGGTTCAAAAATGTGTAAAGCTGGCTTTAACACTCATGTGCCCCCTTAAAAGGAACAACGAATTATCTAGTTAATAAAATGTATCATTCATGTCCTAAAAAAAAGTGCTTGGTGTGACATGTTTGACAGGCTTACAATGAAAAAAAAAATGAAAAAAAAATTATTGACAATGCCTCTGTGTCAAAACTTAGTTTAATCAGTCCTCAAATACTAATTTGGTGTTCGTTTCAACAGTGCACCACTGTGTACATTAGCCGGCATCCTTTAAAATGCCCTATTTTATAGATTGATGGTATATAACTTTATATACTGCAAAATTTGATACTGCAAGATTAGGGCTTTGCTGATCCAGCCAGAACTACTGAAAATTAACTTTCGTGCCTTTCATACACAGAAATAACGGGTTCGTCCCCGTCAATCCCAAACACAAATGTCCAAAATTCATGGGCCCAATGGCAGTGAGGAGCTGTTACAGTCAAGAAACAGGAATTTATAAGTAACAGCAGCATTCACTACAGTGTATAGTAAGGGAACAAGATTATGAGGCAGGAAAGTTCAATGATAAATATGATAAATAGGGGGCGGATGCCAATTAAAACTGAAAGCCAAGTAACCACCACCATTACTATAGAGTTTAGCATCGTAAAACTACACAGTGGGTCAGTAGCACACCCAGAATCTCTGCCAAGGGGGTTGAAATTTTGTGTGTGTGTGGGGGGGGAGCAAGCACTTTGCATAATATGCAATTTCCTTGCTTTAGCCAGAGGAATCCAACAGCAAATAAAATGCCTAATAATTATTATAATATAATGACACCAAGGAAGATGACGATGTTTGTTGCTTCGGAGTTTTACTCAAAGTAATTTAAGAGTGAATGAATAAATACAAGACAGTGATATAACTGTTTGGGTTAATCAGGAAAATTCGACCTCAAGCCACCTCCTAAATTTTAATGACAATGTGAACAGAGCACTGAAGGTACACGTTGGACTGGTGGGGCAGGACGCGTAGGGGGGGGGGGGGGGTTACAACATCCGAGACCCCCCCATCGGTGCGCCACTGCAGTGGGTTATAAGGGACATAATAATGGAAGGCTCTGGATTAAATTCGGCCACCTGTGGTCCTTTAACGTGCACCTAAAGCCAAGTACACAAGCATTATTTGACTAGGAATCGATACAAGAAATTCATACTCGATCGACAGCAGAATGCCATAGCCATCGTGGTGGGTCACCAGTCCTATAATCGATCAGTTAATTATATAACTGGTTAAATTGATTACATGATCACCAGCTGGAAAGCACAAAACCACCATTTCGTTACTAAAACAGTCAATCTGAAATAGCATTCCCAGCTAAAAATGAAGGCTGTGGAAGCACATGATGTTCTTTCGACAAGACAGCTACTTTCTTGCTGCTCAAAGCACCCCCATGTGTCATCTAGTTGCATGTCCATAGGCAGCAATTAAAAATTTTCTTTCCATAGCTTCTATGTAACATGTGCCAATCCGATGCTACACAGAAGAAAAACAAGAAATGGAAGTGCACAAAGAACAATAATTTTTCTACAAAGATGAGGACCTCAATGACAAACCACTGTGGGCCTACTTCACACTGAATATGGGCGTTCAGAGCTTTAGGTGCACATACCCTACTCTAACTTAACTGTATTGAACAAATTAAACTGGTTTAAAATGTTTGTAGTTAAAGCAAAATTCAATTCAGTGCCGTTCACTGATCAGTTGCCCAGGAGGAAAAAAATTGTCAAAAACAGGAATGCCCCGTAAAAACTGTACACAGCTCTCGTAATACAACAATACCATACAATGGGCCAAATTGTAGCTAGCAAAACCAAGAGTAATGTTAAGTTACATTGGTATACCATAAGCAGCTCTTCCAACAGATTATACCAGCAGAGAAGAGTGGACTGCCTTAACAGTTCGGCCCCTAAACACAATATTACAAAATGGCAGACCCAAAGAAAAAATGCTGTTGCCACAACAAGAGCATTCCTTCTAATGTAAGGGCCCTTGAAGTCATACAAAAAAAAAGACTATCCTGAGCTTACTTAGGCCATGCATGTTGTATTTTTGACGATAGACTCCTTATCAAATAAGTAAATGATCACACTCCACGCAGCTGTGTCATTAGCTTTGAAAACTTGCTATTCAGATTCTGACCAATTTTTACACAATAAAAATCTAAATGAACATCTGCAGCTACGAATAAGCTGTGCAAGCAAAAAAAAAAAAAAAAAACAAGGGAGGATTGCAAAGGGAGGAGTGACTATGACCATCAGCTGTAGCGGCTAAGATGTTTCACTGCTGAGCATAATTCGCAGCTGTGGGAGCCACATATTGAGGCGGAAAGCTCCATGCAATTATTTGGGAGGCATTCCAGAGCCCTTCACTATATGGCAATCCCCAGTGCCAAGGTCACAGCTCTAAGACACAAAGACACATAACAGGATTTTTTTTTAGAGCCTACAGATTTTTAAATATAAAGTAATGAGTGCAGCGAACATAGTGTTTTTACAAGCAAGTTCCTAGGCAAGGTGGACATACTTTGCCGCTAATAGCGTGAGCTTCAGAAATTAATTAACGTTTTTATTAGTGCCTTGGGGGCAGTTGTCTAGATGGCAAATTTGGAGGCAGTGACATTTGCATGCACACATTTTTTAACGATCCTGAAAATCGCACTTAATTCATTATGAAATTCCAAAGCTCAATCGAGGCAATATCGAGACCGAGCGCGTCCCGCTGCACGTCAGATAGCAACGCCCCGCAAAGAAGTGTGGGGCAAAGTTTGAATGATAGCATGCCGCAGCAAATCCTGACCCGACACACAGCCGCACATGCTTGCCAGGCAAAGCGAGCTGTACGAGTAGCTGCCACAACTGGCCGAGACGTTCCATTTCAAACTTTCCCGCGCTTTTTGTCATGGGGTGTTTCCGTCTGACATGATAGCAGGGTCGCCTTTTCTGCACTACAGCGGTGCTCGGCTTCCATATTGCCTAGATTTAGCATTGAAATTCGATAATGAATATCTCAAATTAGGTGTGGCTTTCAAGAATAATAAAAAAATTATGGTACATTAAAATCCGACTGCCTTCAAATTCGCAATTTAAACTGCCCCTAAGGCACTAATGAAACGTTAATTATTAAAATTTTGTTAATTAGTCTTCTGAAGCCCATGTTATTTAGGGTGACGTATGTCCATGGACCTCACCTAGGAACTATCCTGCAAAAAGACAACATTCGCTGTGCTTATAGCCTTTTTATACAAAATCTGTATTGTCTAAAAAAAATACACACTGTATAAAGCAAAGGCCAGACTGGCCTCAGCAAAATGATTAAGCCCTTCATTCATGCCCTCAATTCTACAATGCTCATACAGAGCCTGTCCAAAGGTCAACAACAGGAATGTCCTTGAAGTGTTTTTTTTTCCTCCAAGTGGCTCAGGCCTCCCCTAGCTGCTTATCTCAGCAAATTATGCTCGCTTGTGAGAGCTTGTCGAATGACTTGTTTGCTCACAGACAAACTTTACACTGGCTCAGATGCCGACAAAACCCCTTTTGCCAGGCTAACCTAATCTTTCTTGTACTCTATTTGTTTTGTCATACACGATACTAAAGACAATGGTTGTCAAGGGAGGAAACAGGCAACAGCAACATATCTACACAGGCTTGCCTTCTTATGAATGAAGCAATTCTCTGATGAACAAAACAGCAACTGTGGAACAATCAGATATAATAATCTTGTACTTGCAGTGATCACAGCGACCAGCTCTAAATGAAATGCCCAGATATCAAGGCACCTATGCATGGAAACTACATATACCAGGCAACAACTTAGAAATTCACAGAAGACAAAGCTAATGCTTGACTTTATTACCACAGTAATTTTGCTATGATCACTATATATAAGCAACATTCATGGAAATAAAAATTCAGATTAATATAAATGCCAAGGTTTCAGTTGGTATGAAATGTTTTAAAAACTCATTAAATGAAAGTCGTTAGAGATATTAGTTAAAGCTATTTCAGTTCCCAAATCAGTCGACTGAAGGACACTCATAAAGCATCAGTAATCAATTGATGCACACTGAAGCTGCTTTGTATGTCAACAGCTGCAGCAATGCTAGGTGTTGCCATAAATGCCACTGGATATAGGTATTAAGATCTGTTCAATCAGAATTGGGCTCGCATATCTTTGTAATAAGCCACAACTTAGCACCCAGGACCATATCTTATTCAACTTAAGTTAATTCAAAAACAAACCTATGGTCTCCAGGAGTTCAAATGAATAAAGTAGACCACTTGTCATAAAGCCACATTTTCAGAATAAGTTTCATGAAACATGCCACACAGACAGACAGACATAGGCACATCAAACTCTTCAAGTTTACCACTCCACATAAAGCTCTAACAAGATATGGCTCAATGCAAACATTGAAAAGGATGCTTATATGCGGTTACAAGCCATGACACTTAATTGACTATTGTCATTTTCTAATGTTAGTGTTTCCATTAGGTAATTACCCTTCATCAATGAAAAAGTTATCTTTGCACCACGTAAGCACAAAGACTCAAAAAGAGCCTGTACAACCATTTATTTTCCTACCTCACCAACTCTGAGCACCTGCACTAAAAGCTACAATGCATGTCAGCAATGCAGAACCAAGTTAGTGGTAGGTGTTCTCTGCTAGAGCCAGCTGCATGTCTCAAAGGATGATAGCTTTCAGGCTGTCCGATTACTAGCACTTTCGCGAGCCCTCTGTATAGCAAAAAAGACAAGGGTTCACAGGAACATGTAGATTTCAAGTGACCAACAGTGACCGAACAAGGGAAGCCACAGCTTGGAGCTTGTAGAGAAGGCACTGCCCTGGAATCCTGGCCAGCAGGCCCCCAGCCCAAGGCTGAAGCGTTACTTATCTCTTCTGCCACTTGCCATTGTCCCCACATTGCCATTCCCTCTGCGAAGGCAATGCCACCGGCCCGCACTTACCCGGAGCTGCATCCAGTGAAGCGACAAGCAAGGTGCTACCTGGTGGGACACCATACCATCGCTACAGTTGCTCGCGGGCCAGCACCATCAACTTTATGGAGGGAGGACTAGCGATTCGGTGCTATGTGTAGCAAGATTAGACAACTCCAGTGCCACGGAACAGGTTCTGCTAGCCTGGGCTTCGGGGCCACAATTTCGCCACAAGCTTCATGCTGAGGCCTCCCTTGTTCACCCACTGGTGATCACATATCTGGCAGTGTCAAGAACAGGAAGTTCAGCCACAGAGGACAATAATGAACAAACCCTTATCCTGGGCCTGCATATTGCAACATTCCATTTCCCTTTGAATGCTTTCCTTATCATGCGCTGCATCAAGTGAGCAATCTCGAAGATAATGGCAGCACCTGAGCTACATCCAAGCCATTGACAAACAGTTAAAGCAATGGAGAATGAAATGGATCGTTAAAAAATGAAGACCATAGCTCTCATTCTTCATGGCTAATGCAACACATGCCCTCTGCTATGCTGAAACAAGTTCGTGAGACTGAGTACAGACGTCAAGTGGGAAGTTCGTTTTGTACCTTAGGCACTTTCTTCTGTCCATCTGACAAAGTTACCCAGGTACTCCTACATGCAAAGTTAAGAAAACTCCATATACTGTGACAACAAACCCTTGTTTATTCTTAGGAGATGTTAGTTAGGAAGAGAACGCCACCAAAAGTAACAGTACAACAGCATCCTCAGGTGAGGCATGAAAGCAGCTAAAATTGTTTGGCAACTTTGTATTGTTGTGCATGGTTGCGTGGAGGAAAAGATGCTGAGTGCAAGTGTTTCAACAAGGCATGTAAAAGGCAAAGAAAAATCAAAAGTGCATTCCTAGGGCCGTACCAAATCGTTGTATCTTTGTAGAACTTTCAACCTGTTAATTACTTTTTTGAACTACGCTGTGCTCATTTGAATGTAGAGGATGCAGCAGCGCTAACAAGGCTTACAGCTTCAGCTTCAATTGAATACCCAAGAAATAATGCAGGACAAGAAAAAATTGGGCACGTTAGTGGCCGTCCATTTGTAAAGATAACTTCTCCGCACTTATTAGACTTGCGCTCAATAGACCACCCCTTGTACCAGGGCATGTTCTGGCTAGGCTCGAGCATGTTGCCACCGATCGTGATTGTTCTCGTATTAATAGTATGAAGTCGCAGCTGCTACGAACAATCAAGAGCCTTGTTTATGATGCATTTGAACAATAGCAGAGGGCTATTTGAACACGGTATTCAAAAAGCTTCAGAAGTCTGAGTATGCAATAGAGGCTTCGCTGACAGCAGCTGCTGCAAACTCGCACTGCCATATAAATAGGGCATATTGCGGAAAAGAAATCACTCATCCCCAGTGACATGTGGCGTGCACCGAGTCAGCTGGCGTCATTCTTATCCATCGAGTCACTGGAAAGTAACTTTCCGTTTACAGGAGCTTGAAAGTTTGAGTCTGCCAACGACAATGACCAGATCTGATTACTTAATTGCATCCACTGTTCGATGAAGGCCGCATGCATCCTACAGCGAGCGCCCGGAATGAAATGCGCGTGATAAAGAACGACGCAATTTTTATGTATCCCCTTTTCAAGAATAACCTCCAGGGCGAAGCGGCACGCTGCTCTCCGAATGAAACTTAGCTTTCTCTTCAATTTTTTTTTTTCCCGACTTTCTAGAAGGAAAATAGCGAAACGGGTAGTAAATAAAAGCTGTCTACTACTCGGCAGGTGGACGCATTGTTGTCGATTATGACAATATTTCACGCCGATGTTGCAAAAGTAAGGGGGAGGCATGAATTGCGACTCAATCGAAAAGCTCAAAAGAAGTGCGACGAATGAATATGAATGGCCGACAACAGAGAGAAGGCGGCAATTTTTTTTTTTAAGAAACAAAAGCAACCTGCGACGGAGCAATATACACGCCCCCCAAGACATCAGTCTCCTGCGATTAAATAAGTTTAGATGTCCCGCACACCACATAATGTCAAAGTGTGAAGGTACGATACCCCTTGTTTAGCGGATGTGGGAATGAATGGAAATCCGAAACGGCCAACTTACGCGGCAGGTAAACACTGCCAGAGTGCAGGCCACGAGCAGACGCATTTTCCCGGTGAGCACAAGCAGTCGCAAAACTCGATCACACTGTGCGAGCAGTCAACGCCTGCTGGACCACCGACGTCCAAACAGTACAGTGCTACAAAACGACCATCGCCGAAGTACAAATGTTATCGGAAAGTTAATTACGCAGCTACAGATAACCCGACGCACGCACACTCCATCGCTCGACTGCAGCGACAGCGACGTCATAGAATAAAGGCGACGTCTGAATAGCTCGCACTCGTCCAGCACCAGACCAGTCATAGCACTCACGTGATAGGCCCGCGTCACATGACTCACCTCCTCCGACGGTTCCGCCACCACGCGGCGACTGAAGCAACCGCGAGGGTGAGCGATTGTAGGCAGATGGAAACCACATATTCTATGACCACATCGCGAATGGACGCAACGTCGGCCGGGCCTGCGCTGTAGTGGCCACCAAAAAGCGACTGAGTGGTGGACCAGTGTGCGCCGGATGCGAGTCGTTTGCATAGTTACCTACGAAGTGCACATTTCCTTCGTTTGTCTTTCCTTTTTTTATTTATTATCTTTGTTTAAACCCTCCAGGCCAGGACATTGCGTGTGTCCACCCGTTACAAAGGGGCTGGCCGCTACTAAATCATCAGGTCAATAAACGTGCTGAAAGGCGTTCTCGCACTCCCCCAATAACAAAAAATTGATAGATGTTAAAGATCAGTAATATTTGCCAGATATCTTCCTGCTTGGGGACAATTGAATGTAATGCAATTGCTGTGGTACGATGGTCCTCTAGAACAAGATTTAAATAAATCATCAGGGTTCGCACTCAAGGATCTTTCTGGAGCAGTATGCGTTGGCGCATTTCGAAATATCCGATATCCACGTTCACAACGTACGTGCTAGGTGGTGTATTCACAAGCATTTTGCAACCGACGAAAGTCTGTGCTTGCAGTGACACTGCATGCATGCACCGTGAAAAGCTTGAATGATCGTGCACAACAAACGAAACTTCTTCAGGGTGGTACAGCTTGGCTTTATTTGCGTCACTTTAAAATAGAAACACCCAATGACACAACATCTCAACAGGTAGGGGCACAGACGTTTTTCCTCCTGAACTCTTTGCGGTGACATTGACACAGCAACCAAATGTTGAGAAACAGGGTAACCAAAAACTGAGCCAGGAGCTTTTTCCCAGCTGGGGGCCAGCATGCGTGCTGCTGCTCTTCAGAGGCCCTGCCAAGCAGCCATAGTTATTTCTTCTTCTGGGCCTTCTCAGCAGCCTTGGTGACCTTGCCACCTGATGCTTCCTTGGGTTTGACAGACTTGATGACACCGACAGCAACCGTTTGCCTCATGTCACGGACAGCAAAACGACCCAGGGGCGGGAAGTCGGTGAAGGTCTCCACGCACATGGGCTTGGAAGGCACCAGGTCGATGATGGCAGCATCACCAGACTTGATGAACTTGGGGTTGTCTGCAAAGACAAAATGAGAAGACTCATGAGAACCTTCTGCACAATAATCAAACCACAACACGCCATACCTTCTAGCTTCTTGCCAGAACGACGGTCGCACTTTTCCTTGATCTCCCTGAACTTGCAGGCAATGTGAGCTGTGTGGCAGTCCAACACAGGCGTGTAGCCGTTGGCGATCTGGCCGGGATGGTTCAGCACAATAACCTGGGCGGTGAACTCCTCCGTGGACTTGGGCGGGGTGTCCTTTGAGTCTCCGCACACATAGCCTCGGCGCAGCTCTTTCACAGACACGTTCTTGACGTTGAAGCCGACGTTGTCACCGGGCACGGCTTCGACGAGGGCCTCGTGGTGCATCTCCACGGACTTGACCTCAGTGGTCAGGTTGGCAGGGGCAAAGGTGACGACCATGCCGGGCTTGAGGACACCGGTTTCCACACGGCCGACGGGTACCGTGCCAATACCACCAATCTTGTAGACGTCCTGCAGGGGAAGACGGAGGGGCTTGTCCGTGGGCCGGGTCGGAGGCTCCATCGCGTCGAGGGCCTGAAGAAGGGTCTTGCCCTCAGACTTGCCAGACTTGCGCTCAATAGACCACCCCTTGTACCAGGGCATGTTCTGGCTAGGCTCGAGCATGTTGTCACCGTTCCAGCCAGAGATGGGCACAAACGGAACAGTAGCAGGGTTGTAGCCAATCTTCTTGATGTAGGCAGACACTTCCTTCTGGATTTCCTCGAAACGGCTCTGAGAGAAGGGTGGCTCTGTGGTATCCATCTTGTTCACGCCGACAATCATCTGCTTCACGCCAAGGGTGTAAGCCAGCAGGGCGTGCTCTCGGGTCTGGCCGTTTTTGGAGATACCAGCCTCGAACTCACCGGTACCGGCAGCCACAATCAGCACAGCACAGTCAGCCTGCACAAACACACACGTTCGTCAAACTCCGGAAAGCAATATTCAGGGGCCAATCCGGCCACTAAATTGAAAAATGCGCAAGATACACGTGAACGAACCTGCGATGTTCCTGTGATCATGTTTTTGATGAAATCACGATGTCCGGGAGCATCAATGACAGTCACGTAGTACTTGGGCGTCTCGAACTTCCAGAGGGTGATATCGATGGTGATACCACGTTCACGCTCGGCCTTCAGCTTGTCCAACACCCACGCATACTTGAAGGAACCCTTGCCCATCTGCACAGAGGAAAGAACACACCGGCGGACATGTTAACGACCCGAGTCGACCACGCCGGCCGGCGCGCCGGGCAATATGGCGAACACGCGACGCCAGCAGAAGCACTCATGCAAGGGTTAGAAACTGCGGAAAAGAACTCGACAAGTCACTGACCTCCTGGGCTTCCTTCTCGAACTTCTCGATGGTACGCTTGTCGATGCCACCGCATTTGTAGATCAAGTGTCCGGTAGTCGTAGACTTTCCGGAATCGACGTGGCCGATGACGACGATGTTAATGTGGGTCTTTTCCTTTCCCATGGTCGCGGTTTTTGCGTGTCCCTGTCTGGAAATAAAACGCAACAGCCGCGCAACGGCAAATGCAAGTGTTAGCGAGAAGCCGCGCAATGACCGTCAAAGTGATCCACCACCCCACGCCCCAGAACACAGCCGGCGCCAGACAAAAGCACGTCGGAATGGCGTGCGGCCAAAATGGCGACCGAAGATTCATTACCACGAGGCGTCAAATAATAATCAACTACCAATATTACGCTTTACACGAACGACAGAAGCAGTATAACTAAATGCAGGCAAAATTAAGGGTCGGATCTCGGAAAACTCGGAGCACGTAGGAAAAGAATCAACCGGCTCCAACACGAAGGGCCTATCAGAGCGCCATGATTAACCGTTTCACCGGCAACCCTATGAACTGTGAAGCCTTTAGACGCGCTAAAATAC
Organism: Dermacentor silvarum; assembly: GCF_013339745.2. NCBI lineage: Eukaryota > Metazoa > Arthropoda > Arachnida > Ixodida > Ixodidae > Dermacentor > Dermacentor silvarum. The sequence goes on from NC_051157.2 coordinate 98,364,768, forward strand.
ACCACATGGGTTAAAATACTGCTAAAGGACGTAAGAGAAACCATCAGGCTACAAAATCCCCCCAAATTTTCTTACGGATGACACTTGCGAACGCCAAAATCGTGCGGATGAAAAGCAGCCGCAACTCACCAACACAACCGACGGAGAGCGAAGAGGAATGACGGCGATGGGTCACGTGCTATATATCGACTTGCATATGACGTCACTAAAAACTCTTAAAAAGTATTTTTTTGTTACAATCTTAATATTTTTATTATAATAAAATTACAAAATATTTATTGTTTGTTTTTGTAAAAATTAAAGTTATGTTTAGTTTCAATTATTTGTCTGCGGACTTAAGTTTTGCACATGTGATGGCGGCGTACATGTCGTTCATTTATTGATCCGACGCCCAGTTTATTCTCAATATGGCAATGAATAAAGTCATTAATACCGTTAAATTTATGTTAGGCGCCAGGTTTCCAAGCCAGGCAAGTTTCACATTTGTTCAGCTTGACCTTCACTCTTTGCTTGACACCTCTCCTGAGTCGTAGACGCCGTGTGGCTCAGCCCTATCGCCGCTCATGAGCGCATCGGAAGATGCGTCTTGAGAGTTCGACTTGCCTCTCGATAAAATTTTCTTTCGAAACTTGTCGCAAGTGTTTTATTGCGTTCCAGTGATGGGATATACACGTTCTAACAGCTTTTATTCTCACTTAAACTGCGTACAACGCAGTTGTACACTTTTTCTTGCAGCCAAGTTAATGATCCACTTGCTACGCTTTGCAGAATGCCACGCCACTGGGGACCTTAATGCCCTGTCGAAACATGTACACCGACTGGCGAATGGCTCGAGACGCCAAGAGGAGAAGAACGGTCAAAGAGTACGCGCGTCTGAGGTTAAATATCAACTCCATGAGAAAGAATGACATCCTGCCGAAAAGTTTGCAGGTACTGTGGCACTTGTTCTGTCTTAGCCGCAGTGTGACCGATGGAACTTTTTTTTTTTTTTTATTTGTACGTATTGGCCACGCCCGCATTGTGTTGTGAACGACGCGTTCGTGGAAAAAAAAAAATGAAGTAATCCATGCTTGGCGCTAACAGTACCGTCTCGGCGTTTGTTTCAGGTAAGGCTTTCGTGAGAACCGTGTAATCTCAATAATATTGCCGTCTTAGGGCCTTATTACCGTGCGAATAACGAAGTTTGGTGCGGAGTAAGTGGAGCAGACGGTATTATTGACTTTCGGAAAGGCCGCCGCCCCCTCGCTTTCTTTTTTCCGCCGCCGCAGACGCTTCTCTCGTGGCGGTCTGTCGGCTGACGCGGCTCGCCACGTGAGACACGGATGTGCAAGCGTAGTACGCTGTCGTTCCGCGAAACGTTTATTCGGTTTGACAATCAAGCGGCACCGGCGTTACCGCGTCGTTGTTAAACCGCTGTGATACGCCGCACTACTAATGCATTGTGAAGCTAGCGTGCTGCCAAAAAAGAAAAGAACGGAGACACATATTAAACTCTCCATTCATTGCGGATCGCTGTGGGTGACCACGTGTGAACCTGGGGACGCATTCCCGGATGGTCACTTTCAGTGCGCGCTGATTGACTGGCTGAGCACTACGTCACGCGAAAGAGATAGTATCGCCGAAAATGATCGGCCGAGAATAGGCACCTTGAAGAAAACGGATGCGTTCCCATCGTCATCTGGTGTTCCCATTGAAAAAAAAATTTTTTTTTTCAATTCCCGAGACGCCCAAGTGACAGGTGACAAACGCTGTCAACGGCCGTTTGCTAGCCGCTCATTTTGTTTGAATGAAACAGGCCAGTAAAGGTGTTTCTAGAAGCTCGTAGTGGTCGCTTATGAACATTGCAAAGTCATTGACTAAAGAAGGCAAACGAGCTATGGAAGCCATCAAGGTCATCCGACAACTAAGATGAAGGGGAAGAAGCCCGTGATCTTTTAAAACATAACACAGCACATCGCTCTCACAAATAAAGGAAGCACAAGCTAGCATATTTATTTCTTGGTGGGAAAAAAAAGATAACTTTTTACATGTACGAAGATAGAGTAGCCAGGCACCAGCACTGACTCTGTCTCCATCCATGTAAAAAGTTGCAGCTTTTTTTTTTTTTTTTTTTATGTGTCATGATTAAGAGGCTCAAACTTGTAAGCGTGAGAAGCCGGTCACGTGGTAGAAGTAGAGAGGGGAATTGCAACTGACAGCGGTTCAGAGCAGACCGCCGTCAGTTGCACTATATGTGTGTGTGTGTGCACGCTGGCACACTTTGCTCCTCAGAGAGGCAAGACACGTGTCCAGTGAACTCCTGAACAACACATTGCAATGTGGTGAATTCTGTTTAAATTATGTATTCGGGACCTCAAAGAGGTGCGCCATAATGCCGCCGAATGCATTTCTCTTGCATTTACCGCTAAATCGCCACTGAATTTTTTTCTATGTATCTATACCAACTCAGCCAACTGTTACTCTCATAAACATGTTTATTTCTCAGCCAAACCTTACAAAATAGTGTCCTGCACACACAAGCAGCACTCACGGAATAAACTTTCAAGAGGCCAAAGGGATTGCTTGCTTTTGAAAAATGATGCAAGCCTTCACCGATACAGTTAAAGAAGAATGAAATTCAGTTATGCAAGCTCCTGACCTTTGTGCAATGCTTTAGGGCGTGGTCACAGCCGTGCAAGTAACACATGGACACTCAAAGAATTCTCCTGAAACAGGCTGTTAGTGAAAACATCATTGAAAACATCTTCACTCAACCAAGAATGTCCTCAAGCACTTGCTTAATCCCATTTCCTGCTGTACTATTACAGAACATTATTACCAGCTGCGGTGACTCAGTTAGCTAAGGCATTGCGCTGCTGAGCACGAGGTTGCTGGATCGAATCCCGGCCGCAGCGGCCGCATTTCGATAGAGGCGGAATGCAAGAACGCCCGTGTGCTTGCGTTGTAGTGCACGTTAAAGAACCCCAGGTGGTCAAAATTAATCCGGAGCCTTCCACTACGGCGTGCCTCATAATCAGAACTGGTTGTGGCACGTAAAACCCCAGAAAGAAGTATTACAGAACAGATATTAATAAAAGACACAGCAAAGAAGACAAGCCAGATTGGTCGGGGTTTAGTGACTAAGAAATTGCTTGAAACAAGCCATTACATCCACAACACATTTACCGCCTCCACGTGTGTCGATGCGATTGTGTCTAGGGGATATTCTGTCCAAATAAATTTTAGTGACTAGTGTAAGCTTGCTAGGTTAATTAAGTAGAATTTTGTTGAGTGCCTGCATGTTTACGACCATTTTCTGAAGCATGTGATGACTGTCAGGATCTCGCATAACTGCATTTGTTTCTTTGCCAACTGTACCAAACTACCAATGTATGACCTGTGCTTCATAGCTCCAGCAAATGCCAGCTGCATGATCTTATTCTGTACTGGGTCTGCATTCTGTTGGCACTAGAACTGGGCATCGACGAAAAACCTTAGGCCAATAGATTGGAGCATTTTAATTAATTGTTTAATCAGATTTTGGGATTTACATCCAAGAGCTAATGAATAAACTTCAAACAAAAAACAAACCATGCTGTTTAAAAAGACAGTTGCTTTTAACCCATTACCGCTCAGGGGCAGATCCAGAGCAGCCTCCATGGGGGGCCCTGATCAAAATATACAGAAAAAGAGGGGTGAGTGGGTGGGGGGGTGTTGGTTGGTCGATTGCTGCATGCTATGCTTAGTACAGTCATTGCTAAAGTGCCAGCATTCTCGGGAGTGACCCAGCCTCCCCCCCGCCCCCCTTCTGGATCTGCCAGTGTTAGCATCCAGCGTACTTTTTTAAAGTACAGCAACACAACATATTGTTTTTTCTAGGATACCATTTTGCTAAAGAAGGCCTTGCCAAGAGTACCACATTGTAGTTTTTTCTCAGCTGTTTGATGTCTTTGATTCATTCATCACTAAACTTGGAGATAGGCTGAACATGGCAGGTACTGCTCTGCGTGCAGCTTGTTCATTGTTTATGAAGCATAGGGTTTGCTTCAGGAACCTGATTTTCGTGTGAAAGTTTTTTAGAAAAGAATCCCGTAAAGTATGAATGCATATTGTTGCATTTAGTAAGCATGTTTATAGTGTTGCAAGAAAAGGAATGCAGGTGTACTTTATAGAGTACGCTGGCCTCATGTGTGTGCTAGAACAGCTTGATTGTTTTCAAAGCACATATGACGTTTTTCGACACATGGCAACAAAATATTTTTTGCTGGCTCCTAAAACTTCAGAGACTGTACATGTACAAAGAGAGAACAAGGATCTCATCAGCATTGTTATTATTCCTATTGGTCCCTTTTTCCTGCTGACAAAGATGTCAATGCTCTTGTCTTCACAGTGAATAAAATGGCAAACATTGTTACAGTAAGTAAAGATAAATGAAAAACAATATAGATAGAAGTATTTTCTACAGATAGAGAGAATTTATGCGTGATTTTGACAAAAATTGGAAAATAAGTGGAAGGAAAGAGAAAATGACAAAGGCAATGCATGTTCCTCTGCCAAGCGAGATTAGCTATGCAATAAGAGTAAGGTAACCCTTAATCTGGACCCAGAAGACTCATAAGAAAATACTAATGGAGATGTTAACAAGCAAAGGATGCGATAGGTTTCTCATGCAAGAAATCAAATGTCATTGCAAGAAAGACCACCATGTTGTATATTTCAACCACCATTGAACAGAATGATGAATACTTCATTATTGTATGCCTGCATTCATCATGAAATTTCATGTCTTCATTTTTCCAAATAGAATATGACTGTGTAAGTCTGGGAAAGCAACATCAAAGCCGCTCCTTGTGTTGCCTGCTGTAGTCATATGTCATGCATACTTAAATTGTAAAACAACTTCATAACAAAGAATAATTGCCACTAAAATGCAAATTGTGCCATCAGCAGACTAAGTGGGCATATATGAAGTTTGACTTGACTCTTCGTTCTATGCGTTTCTGTTTTATGAAGTTCCAAAATATAACATACCTTTTAGGACCTTCGTCAGGCTTTGCTCCCGTGAAGCCACAGCGAACTTCATAAACTTCATACGGTGTACTTCATAAAGTGCGCCGTTGCATTTAACAAATAAAGCACAATAATTAAAACTCTCACAATGTGTTAACAGTGTGAATAAAATGTTTCGGTAAAACAAAAAAATCAATGAAATCTGGTTTGTAGATTTTTTCTTGTGCCTTAATGGGTTACTATCACGTCAGCGGCACCTTTCGTATCAAAGCTTATCAAACTCACACTGATGCAGTCATCCAAGTTCAGTTGCAGTGAGGTTATTCGCTTGACCACTTGCTTGAAGTATGCGTGCATAGGCAGGTTTTGACTGCATATACATGCAGGTGTTCTAACATTGTAGCTCAGCCTGTACACATTCCGTTCCTTGCTGTTGAGAAAGCGAAGAGAGATGTAGGTGCTGACATTTGCCTGTTTTTTCTCATGTGACTGATTAAACGCAATCAGAAAAATATTGCGATTAAAGCTTTGCTAAATTAATCGGACTTTAAAGTGAAATCACGAGCCTTAGTTGGCACTTATGTTCTGCATTTTGGGCACACCCTTGAGTAAAGGTGCACTCATCTCGGGTAACATGAAAAAAATTTGTCTGCATCAACGCGTTGACATTAGTTTGCCCAACTAATGACATGGCAGCATCATAATGGTTGAAATGCAGATGAAAAAGCTTGCACATTATTGATGTTCTGTCACATCAGCTGGCAGATGTAGAGTACTCTTCTTGAAGGGAACACCTAATTTGTATTCAGACCAGCATAACTTCAGTGTGCAATCAACTTCATAAAGAAAGTGCTTGATGTTGCATGTTAAGTAAACCTAATAGCCTTTAAGTGAAAGCTGAGCTGTGATCGCACCCAAAATACTAACTTTGTTTTCTCATTAACGGTAGCCCATACTGCACATACATACAACCTCAAAGTTTCTAATACTGTCTCCACCTGGAACAACAGTTAGGGCACTGTTTACTATGCAAATTAAAACCTTTGTGAATGGCAGGATTTTCCAGCTCGATGGGCAACATCACCCTATTTAGCAAACTCTTTTTTTTTTCCCCCTTTCTGCCAGAGCTAAATAAGCTAAGCCTGCACAGGGGTGTCAAACATGCAGGCTACAGACCTCTTTTGTGAGGCCCAGATGGCCCAGCTGAAGTTTCAGCCCCTCCCTCCTTTTTGAAGTTCTCAAAGCCCTATAACAGCTTGCCCTTTCTCACAAAATACTTTAAAGGGGCCCTGAATCACCTTTTGAACATGGTAAGAGAATGTTGCTCATCTGTTAACAAACCTCCTGTGAACACGTGAGCCAAATATTATTGCATTGCATGCAGCAGGGAATTCACAATCTCGTGTCAAAAGCAGTGAAAAATCGCTTGCTCTCGCTTCTGCAATGTCATCATGCAGCATCATTGCAAGCAGCTGGACTCACAACAGCTATTGACTGATTTCGTGATTGCGAGAACATTCTCAGTAATACAATTATAGGTCATTTGAGTTGAGTAAATGAAAGATATATATGTCTTCAATCTCGAAAAGACAGAAAAACCATTTCACCTTTGCACACTGCCGGTCTACACACGGCAGTTGCTGCATCTGCTGTGCTAGGGCCTCCGAGAGGAAAAGTGTTGTATAGATACCGGGGCTGCCACATGCCGTCTCGCCAAACCGTTCAACCTTTGGGCGGGGCATTGCTCTCTTGCGCACCCGCGCCGTCTCACCTGTGTAGCTTCCAGCGCTAGTGGAAATGAAAGAAGAGAGAAAGCCACTGATCGGTCCGATAACTACGCCTAACTTCACTTGTGCTTGAAGAAATTGAAAAATTTTGCGGCAGGACATTCATGAGGTAACATTATTTAATAGTGATGTCATTCTGTGATTAGTTAGAAAAATGTTTCAGGGCCCCTTTAATGCAGCCTACTGGAAATCGTGTGCTTTCTTGGTCGGTACCTACCTTGAGTTTGAGATGCCTGGTCTACGGGGTGTTTTTATTTAGCTGCTCCAAATTTTTCTTCAATTGCCTGTGGCAGATAGCACAATTCTAACCATTGATCTAAATTACTCGATGAAGCGGCCATTACTTCTAGTAGAAATCAAAATACTGAATGGAATAATTAACATAATTATGCTAATGAACTTTTGCATTAATTACTTTATAGCACATGTTTCAATTTAAAACTTGTAGTTAGCGAGTATGCAAGGCATATCGACTTTGGGGCGAATTCTCAGGACTATGCCAGTTTCGAGATATCAATTTTCAATGTGTCCGATGAAATGCATTGGTGCTCCAGTTGCTTTCGTGCTTCAATGTATAAAACAGCGTTTTCTTTAAAAAGTAAATGGAACAGTCCATTTTTACTGCAAGTTTGACGGCGCATATCTCGAAACCGGTGCCATCCTCAGAATTTGTTCTAAGTCGATATGTCTTGCATGCTCACTAGCTATATTTTGTAGATTGAAATATGTGCCATAATGTAATTAATTAAAAAGTTAATTGTTTTAATTATGTTGATTATTCCCTTGAGGATTTTGATTTCTCTTAGAAGTAATGTCCTCCTCACCGAGTATTTTATATTAACAGTTAGAATTGTGCAATCTGCCACAAGCAATTTTTAAAAGTTTGGTGCAGCCATAAAACATCCTATATATGCGATGGATGCAGGCAGGAAACACCCTTAGGCTTGCTTTTGCACTGTGGACTGCTTCACCATGACCTTTGTCCAGCTAGTCATACATTGCAATGCTAAACTTCCTAGCAGGAACAATGCTCGCAAAAGGTGCTGCAATACTTTGGGGGCCGTGTGGGGGCTCATAACGAATTAATAAATGTGAACAATGTTCCTTGCACTCTGTTACGGTACATCTATGAGGTTAGTCTCTAATAAGAAGTCTACAAAGGAAGTGTTTAATGTTTAGTCCTGATGGCCAGGTGCTTAGATGAACCACTGAAATATAATCTTGCGTTAATTTTGGTGCAATTAAGAGCTGGATATAGTTATTCTAGTAAGTTAATGAAGACTTTAATAATGGTGTTTTCTTTACTATGTAGAAGTATTGCCTGTCAGATGCCAAGTTGTACAGCACATGAGACATTGCTGCAGAGAAGTATTACTTATTCTGTTAGTATTAAAACAGTACAGCACTTGATAGATGCGATCAATTGATATATTGATTATCTTTAAGCAGAGTAGTTGGGAATTTCTTTTTTCTGTACCTCTTACATAACTGGATACCATGTTTGAGCTGTAGGTGAAGTAGAAAAAGGTTAACAGAGGGATCATTTTAGAAATCTGGGATGTCTTGCTTAGATCGAAGAAAAGAGCAAAAGGTTGGTGCGACAGCGCACCAAGAAAGACATAGTTGAGCCTGTTTTGGTAGTGCATGCACTGCTCATATGCATTACCTCAAACATCTTGCTTCATCACATAGGCTGGTAAGCAGCAGCACTACCCTGCTAGCACAATTGCTACATCCATGTTGGTCATAACAGATGGGAAAGAGAGATAAAATTATCCTTGCTAAGCCTCACATCTCTCTCCTCATGCCACACTGAGTCATTAAAATTCCTGCATTGTGTTAATATTGGTTCTTGTCGTCTGCCTAACATGAAATACTTAACTGCCAGATCCTCTGGGACAAGGAATTTCCGTGAGCTGTATTTCATGCCTTTCTTTGTGCATACTAATATCTTCAAGTAGTTTCTTTCTGAGAACCATTCATCATTCGAATTCATGATCACTGACGCACATCCCGTATCGCTGGACCATCTTTTAGACACAATTAACCATGTTTAATTTCCTTTTCTTCTTTTTTTTTTCAATTTCTTTGTGTCCGTGTTGATTACATGCCTGTACAAATGTGATGATTTCTTCCTTTCTGTACGTATGCATTCCACTACTGCTATAGCTCTAAAATTGTCTGCAGTAAGCAAGCTAAGAATGGGGCAGCCGAGTCTACACATTCCAGCTTCTTGTTTGTAGATTCACTACGTCTCTATAAGCCACTTCTGAAAGTGAAGTATTAAGATAATAATACTTTGTCCTGCCTTTTCTTCCTCAATACAGTTTTTCCACTACTTTTCATCACACTCAACACTCTGTATGGGAAAAGGTAATGAAAATAAATCTGCTTTGAGCGAGATTCAAACATGGGCCTTGAATGCAAAATGAAAATGCACATGCTTTTTGTGAAGCTTTCTTTAAATAAGCCATTTCAAAGGCAACTAAAATGAACGTCTTATCATACAGTTCACTTATGCTAATTAAACCATCTTGGTACTCGATTATCCATTGTGTAAATTAAACATCAATCTGAATTCACTGTGAAGTAATCATATTTCCTTGGAAGCTGGTAGTGTAAGACCCTATCACACACCGGGCGCCATATTCTGTGGGTGCGAGTGTGGGTCGGGAAGGATGGTGGCTTGATGCGTGTCGTCTTCCCGCGCGCCCAGTATGGGAGGTCGCGTCTCTGTCCTCTGCCCGGTCGTGGCGGGTGCAAAGCCTAAGGGCGAGTCGAGATGTCTGGTGGCTTCGCACGTGCTGTGCTCACACTCGCCTAGTGTTGGAGGTCGCGTTGTCTCAAGTTTCCGAGACGCGATGAAGCGAGAGGCAGCACGAAGCGTTCGCTTCCCGGTGCCGGCGCTTTTCATACGCCAGCGTTGTGATAGCGAGTATTCGTTGTCATCGGGTGAGACCTGTTCATATTTGCCTGTGCGGGCGTGACGTCATGCTTGTTAATTTAATTCATAAGCAAATGGTTACTGCAATCTATACGATCGATAAAACTGCATATAAACCGTACTTCATGTAGTTGTCTAATACTTTGCGATCGCTATTAGTGCTTAGCGTTTCGTGCGAAACTGCGATTTTTTTTTATTGTAGTGTCAGTTCACTAGTGTCAGTTCACAGTAGTCAGTTCACATTTGTTCTTGGACTTCACCTATCACTAGATGGCACCACTACCCTACCAGTTATGATCATGTGCTTTTGCTTCTGCCACGTGCGGCGCATGGGCAGTTCGATGTCAAGGAACATCACGGGTGGGAAGAGTTAATGTTCATCCACAACCATGACTTGGGGTGAATCTACAGGTCATGTGGAACTAGACGCGGGTGAGAAGGTAGATGTCCTCCACTCTCTTTTTTCCCATCCCCCAACACCGTGGCTGAAGTGTCCACCTGTGTGTGAGACAGTTAATTTCCGCAGTTTTCTTCTCTATATAGCCACTTCCTCCTCCTGCCAATGGCGCATTGTTTTTACTTCTGCTCAGCAGTGCGGAAAGGTGGCGCGGGTTTTAAAAGGTTGAAGGTGGCAGCCTTTGGAGCAATATTTTGGGCTCTGAAGTACATTCACACGAATTTTAGGCATAGGTTTTTATGAAAACATTATCTGGCAACCAAGCAGTTTTTTTTTTTTTTTTTGCCGTATTAAAAAAAAAAAGCTTGCAGGGCCCTTTCAAGTTGCACGGTGAGAAATCACTCAGCTTTGAGCAGTGCCAGACTCTTAATAGAAGAATCACAATGAATATGCAGCTCTCGTTATACAGGAATAGAATTAACTCTTTCCTTACCACTCCCAAAGTGAATCGGATCATATATGTTCCATACGCGTCACGCTAAAATTTGGAACTACCGGCGCTTCTGGAAAACTTGCTGCGCCATCTATAGTTTGTCTAAGAATTAAAGTTTTGATTCCTGAGTAGTATTTTTTTTTTCTTTCTTCCTTTCTTTCCTCTTTTTTTTTTTTTTTTCACGGCGGCGAGTTTTAACGGCGGTACAAAGGGCGTGGTTCGTATCGTAAAATCGCGAAGATGGCAGTCGCCTCAGTCGCTGGACCTTCGCGCGAACGACGTCGTTCTAGCTATTTTTTTTTCTTTCTTTTTTTTTTTGAGAACGTGGTTCTTGCGATTTCTTTATTTGATTTTATTTATGACATGCTGCAGACCAGAATTTGGTACTTGCAGGACGCGCACTCACACAGTTCATTCTGTTGCGTCCTCAAGTGATTGTTTGGATGCATCTAGCATCAGGGACCCTGAGGATGAATGGAGGTCATCAGAATTTACTACGGACAACGGAGGAGACCCTCAAAACCACTAGGCAGTTTCCACTAAGCAGAAAACATTTTGCTTTTTGGTTGCTCGTGTTCCTTATGACCTAGAACGTTGAAACTTTCACGTGGTAATAGGCAATTGAAGTGGAGTCATTCTTTATATTTCAGATTTTCCCCTTTGTTTCATCTCTCTGTTATGAACGCAACGATGCAAATGTTTTATCCATTTCTCAGTAAATCGTGTTTTTCACGAATGATATTACCTATTCGCCCCATCGTATGTTTATAAAATTAAAATCTTTAGACAGCACCATTATTTAGCTTTTGATTGATATTAAGCAGGACGTTCCAACCATGATAATATTCATGAAGAGATCATTACTAAAACCTTCACAAGGTGCCCAATTTTCCCATGGTAAGGAAATAGTTAACACCGAGAAACATTCAAAGTATGATCTGTCGTGCACATTTTAACACAAAGTATTAAGTATAGAATTACATGTTCTCCCGCTCAGGGTACGCCATATGCTTTCATACCGCGGTTGCAGAAAACGGGGGCTGACGGGGGCCAACAAAACTAAAATCTATGACTGCTTTTTTTTTTTTTTTCCTTTTTTGACTCCCTGACATATTTGCACACGTGACCGCCTGACCTTGTTCCTGCACACTAACTTCACCACTGACTGCCTCTTTATGGTCATTGCAGTGATACCCTCAAGTTTTCTCTTGCGAATGCAGTCGGTTGCTGCACCTCGGAAAGCCTGACCGCAAAAGCAATTTCTTTAGCCCACATTCGTTAAGATGCAAGAGGTACAGCTACTAACTTTCAACATGTCACATACGGAAATGCGTTGTGGAATAAAGTGCTAGCGTCTAAATTACATGGGTTCGAATCCCACGGGTACCACGAAATTTTTTTTTCTCCGGTCCCTCTTTCTTTTTTTTTTTTTTCTTTTTTTTCGGATCATATGAACATATCGCCAACACGGCGCAGGCTATAGAACGGACACAGACGGACGCTTCCACAGGCCTTCATCGATTCCCGACGAACGCAGCCACGAGCTACGCACTTTTTTTGTCGCAGCCCAACGGCGGAAGGCAGCATTCACATCATTCATTCTTCCGTTGCGCCGCTTGGTATGCGGTAAATGACGCGCTTGATCGAGACTGGGCCAACGCACGGTGCATTATAGGCCGCAGAGTGTGTCGCCGGCGTTTCCTTTTTTTCTTATGCGCTCTCTTTTTCTTTTCTTCAAGTCCGGCGAAACAGGTTCAAGTTCGCCGCCGTTCGAAGTAGGGCGTGTCAGTGCCGCGTCCGCCGGCGAGTTTTTTTCTCTCTTGCCGTCCGTGTTTATGGAAGGTCAGGAACGGATTAAGTATAGAAAGCCGGCACGTTCGTAGCGGCCGCTGTGCTGTTCGAAGTTGCACGGTGTGGCTGTTAGTGCTCCCCATTGCGCAGCTGCTTGAATTATAAGCTACCGTGCAATTAGCGCTGTCGTCCTATAATGCGGCTGAAAGGGCGGACAATAATTTGACAACGTGAGGCAACTAAAAGGAAGGCACGGAAAGCAAAAATGGACAGGATTTCATTCTCTCATGTCTTCTTTTGACCGCTCCACCCGAGCAAGGTTGTTATACAGTCGAACGCCTTTATCCCCTTCAGTCACGAATTATGATCGACTGTCGATAAATGTATGAAATTTACATAATGTTATGTCACGGTGCTGCAGACTCCATTAAGAGCAAGTCAAGGTGGTAAAATGACTTTCCGCGTGCATTTTATGATGAGTAACCATAATTCCAGAGTGATTAAGTATCTAGTTATTGTGCACTCAGTAATTAATGATACGTTTCTTCATAAAAAAAGGAATTGAATCGCTAGCGCGAATTACTTGTATAAGTTAATTATTGATTCTAAGCATTATTAGAAATAATTTTTAAAAATTTAACAATTGCTACCGAAACGTCCCACGTCACACCTCCCGTCAAACACTGTAGTGCCTTCTTTAAAGCGGTCTTCGGTAGTGATAGATTGCCGTCAGAAGTGAAGTAAAAGTACTTGAGGCAAGCAGAACGTTCAGTTTACCCTAAGCTTAATTTTTATGGTATATTCCTTGCCACAACTACACAGAAATGACAAAAATAAGCCGCGTTTACAAATGTGTACACCGTGACTGACGGGGTTATAACGAAGAGCTTGGGGCCTCCAATTCGCTATATAGGTCATTTCGTTGTAAAGGTCGCGCACTGCTCAGATCACTATATAGAACCGGGATAGAATAATTCCTTCGTCGTACAGGTCATTTCGGTGTATAACGGCGCTCGAATGTATACATTCGTTCAGACGTGCGAATTTCTTCCCATCCCTTGTGCCTTCAAGTGCTAGAACCAAGAAAACGGTCATTTAAAAAGAGGCACGTTTTCCCTCTGTCTGCTCTCTTCCCAAAATGAGCTGTAATGGCTAGACGATCCAGTTGTTCCTACTGCACGTCACCTCGTTGACACCAGAGCGTCAAGGCGGGTTAAAATTCTCAACTGCGGGCTCGTATATGCTGCAATTAGTTTAACACGCCATTGTTTCGGTATTGGGGTCTCAGGTATACATGAACGTGCACGTTTCGCTTAAAATATTCGAGAAAAAAAAAAGATTTTGCGCTTACCGCTGCACGGTTCCGTTCCTGCTCAAATTTCGCATAAAGATCGAATTTTGGAGTCTACGTCGTTCATAACACTTGGCGGAGTTACTTGTGTAGTTTTTAAGAAAACTGCACAGTTGCCTTCGTTTATGGGGATGCAAGCTGCAGCCGTTCGGGAAGAACTGCCGCGTATTCCAGAGGAGCGGACACCTTGCGGCAACCCTCCCTGAACGGCTGCTTTCTACAGCTGCCAGCACACGGCGACACAAGTTTATGTTAGCGCCGTTTCGGCAGCAGCTTGTATCCCCATAAGCGAAGGCAAATTTGTAGTATTCTTTCTTTAAAATCTAGGCAAATAACTGCGCCGAGTGTTACACTAAACGACGTAGACTCCAAAATGCGATCTTTCTGCGAAATTTGAATAGGAGCAGTGCTGCGGTAAGAGCAAAATCTTTTTTTTTTTTTCGACGATTTTAAGCGATATATAGTATACAGGGTGTTCCACGTAACTTGGGCCAAACTTCGAAAATATGCAAATGCCACGTAGCTGGACCGAATCAAGGTGATGTTGTTTGCCGTCGCTTGGAGATACTCAGCTTATTTTTTGCATCCCGCCTAATTGGATAATTAGTCTCAATTAATTAATCAACTTATCAATTGTTATGATTCGATGAAAAGTGTCAATGAGGAAATTGTAGAGCAACATGAGGAACTCCCGATACAGCTTTCTGTTGCTCAATACGTGCCACATAAAAGTGTTTTTCCGAGCGTAAAAGGTGCCCGCGAATGCACGCAAAGATGCCTCGAGCGGCCAGTCGCGCGCAATTTTGCATGCATTCGCGGGCATCTTTCACGCTCGGAAAAACACTTTTATGTAGCACGTATTGAGCAACAGAAAGCTGTATCGGGAGTTTCTCATGTTGCTCTACAATTTTCTCATTGACACTTTTCATCGAATCATCACAATTGATAAGTTAATTAATTGAGACTAATTATTCAATTAGGCGGAATGTAAAAAATAATCTGAGCATCTCCAAGCGACGGCAAACAACATCACCTTGATTCGGTGCAACTACGTGGCATTTGCATATTTTCGAAGTTTGGCCCAAGTTACGTGAAACACCCTGTATATTCACGTCCCGGTATGAGTCGATCGGTGCTGTCGGCGAGCGTGTTGCATTCAGGGGACAAGGGTAGGCGCCCTATACGTTGAACAAAATAAATGAAGTGTAGAAAATAATCAGTGTGCAGAAAAATACGTTTGAATTTTGTCGACTTCGCACGTCCTCGTGCTCAACGGGCTGTGTTTTACCCTCCGTCCTCGTCTTTTAAGCGCATTTACACGTTCATAATGCTCAGCCAACTCGACCAACTAGCTGTATTGTCCCTATGAGGGCCATATATGCAGGGACTCTAGCGCAGCGGCGTTGATGGCGCCATAGCAACATAATGGTTTATGTACGGCACTTTTTTTTTTCTTCTTCATCTAGAACACCCGTGCAATGCAAAATATTTTCTAACACGTCGGGACTGATCAAAGCGTATCGCTATGTCATGACCAGCCAGAGCTGCCGTGCTGCCCTCATTGGAGAAGGACTTCCGTGCACGTCTCCCACCTCTATAATTGTATTCGACGAGGTCGATTATTCAACAGTAGTGCCACTTGGTATATTTACACCGCTCACGTTCGAACTCGCCGTAGGGAGCAATTATCGGTTTTGTGTTAATTTTCTGCCTCCTTTAATGCGGCGCGCAACTCTGAATGTGACATTTCTCCTTTCTCTCTTTTTTTTTCTTTTTTTTTTGCGGTATGAAAACAGTTGAGAATTTCCCTTTTTTCCATTGGCTGTTTGGAGTAATTATCAGTGTGTCGACCACGCATGTTTAACATATAGCCATATGCGGTTATGCGCACGTTACGCGGATATCATGTATTCACGCGCAGTTCAACTTTTGTACATCTTGACGCTGTTTGGCCGTACCTGGCACTGTTACCATTAAAATTCGTAATCATCTCTGAAAAGCCAACCTCACTCACTCACTGACTCGGCTTCCTAGAAGAAACGAACGGCCGCTGACACTTCGCTCATTTGGCGATACGATAGGAAAAAATACAAAACGCGATAGAAAATACAAAGAGTGGGAGGTCGGTACGAGCGGCACTAGCGACCGTTCGTGCGATGAGCACAACACAGCGTAAAAACAACACGGGCTTGCGCGGAAGGGTGCCAGTGTAAACAGCGTGAGCTTTTCTGTCTGCACATTTGTTGTCTTAGCTGTCTTTTCCTTACTTTCTCGTGCCTCCGTGCCGCGCAAAAGTTATTGCTTTCGCTGACACGGATCGCGAGATGCGTTCACTACATGGCTTTGTAAATGTGATCCGACAGATAGGATATAGCGGATGACATACACCGAGGTTACGTATTGCGCGCGTGTAAACACGCATAGCGCATATGTGTATATCGTCTTTTCTTTCGTCCACGTCTCTCGAAGGGCAACTCCGGCGATTTTTCGATGTTCACTGACCTTAATAAAATTTCGAATATACGTTCTCGTTTGCACTCTGATTATCTGTGCCAAACGATATGACTGCAAGCCATTTAGTTTTCCTGAAATTTAATTTTAAAGATCGGTTGCGTCTTCCCCGACTGATGCGCACGAATGTATGGCATTTTACTGTGTTTGTGACGTCAGAGACTACACACCGCCGCTTCGGCCAGAAACGACGAAGCTGGCTCCTTTTTTCTGCGAGACGACGGACGTGACAATCGTCGTTTTGACAGACCTGGGGTGCGATCTTGTACGCGTTACAAAGTGGAACGGAGGCGTTCCGTTCCATCGAGCCGCACACGATTGGTCAATTTGAACGTCGCGGTTGAAATTGACCAATCGTGTGCGGCTCGATGGAACGGAACGCCTCCGTTCCATTTTGGAACGCGTACAAGATCGCGCCCCTGATAGCCGGTGCTTCTCTTCGCCTTGCCGCCGCACAATGCGTCGAGCTTGGGCACGTCAGCTGTCTCGCGCGGCGGCGCCGGGTCCAAAGCACGAGGCGATCCTTCAGCGCTCGTATCGTCGCTGAAATCGCCGCTGTCTGTAGTTCGAAATAAGTTCGAAAGAGCTGGAAAAGCTCCCCGTGTCGTCAGAAGACGTCATCGGCTTCGCTTTTTTGCAGTTAGCACCTCGTGTACTGCGTGTTTAGCACGCGCTCTGAGTGTTTGCATTACGGTAGTGTAGGACCTGACGTCATCCACTCATCTTGACCTCACACGAAGCAGCTGTATACCCGTTTCGGTACCTCGTTTATTGGTTATTTAATATTATTGGCGAGTTTCTAAGCTGATTGAACCACCCTACCGGTGACAAAACTGTCGATATGCCATTTGGAAATGACACTGCCCTAAAATGGTTTTTAAAAAAAACGCCGCCGGAGTTTCCCTTTAAGCTGGTTTGCACTCTCGCAATGCTCAACGAACTGAGCTCTGTTGAAGGTTAAATAACGATTAGTCTCTCTCTCTCTCTCTCTCCCTCTCTCTCTCTCTCTCTCTATATATATATATATATATATATATATATATATGCGTGTGCGTGTGTGTGTGTGTGTGTGTGTGTGTGTGTGTGTGTGTGTGTGTGTGTGTGTGTGTGTGTGTGTGTGTGTGTGTGTGTGTGCCGTCATATCTATGTGTATATATCACAAACTGTCGTATTCCGTCAACATCGCCGCCAGTATCGTCAGTGAACGCTAACAGAACAGAAAGATTCGCATACATCGATTCCCACAGTGTGCGGGACCTGTGTAATTCTTTCTTCTTCAATTTTGCAGGAAATTGCGGACAAGGAGATCGCGGCCCTGCCGTTGAACAGCTGCTACACGCGCTTCCACGGCCGCTGCGTGATCACCTCTCGGGCGAGAGGCTTCGTGCGGCCCTGGCGGGTGTCGCGCATAATGTTCCGGCACCTGGCCGACTACAACTACCTGTCCGGGGTGCAGAGGGCCATGTGGTAGACCCCCGCGATATACGCTACAGGCCGGACCTTGTCGAGAGATTGTTATAGTTGACGTGTACAAATGCATGGTTTCCAACGCGAGGTCTTCGCCGTTGTACGGCCCTTACAATCCTTGCACCGCACTGCCTAAAAAGGTATGCAGATAAGTATATCTCACGTAGACGTGCCAGGAATAAAGAAGTTTAGAATGCCACGATTATTACTGTCTTGTTTTCTTGCGTGTATAAAGGGGTGGCTTCGCTGTCTGTCGCGATCAGACAGCGCAGGCAGGGGCTTGCAGTCTTTGTCGAAAGCTTCAATGCTACACTGCGCGAAGACCGTATATTACTTGTCGAGCCTCGTACTGGGGCATTCATATAAAATGCTGTTCCAAAGCCCTGGAGATTAAGGCGAGTTTCCTCCCTCTCCCGAGCTTCGGCGCGCGCCAGGAGGCGTGTTACAGCGACACTGAAACAACTGGAACCGGCGACTGATTATGCAGTTCTGGTAATAGCGGACACGGAGTCGGGACAGTTAGCGTGTACAAACGTTACTAGATTCCCAGTTGACGTATACGAACGTTGCTAGAAGCTCATCTAGTAACGTTTGTGTATGCTATCCGCCCAGCGTACACGAAAAATTAAGCGGAGTCTGGGTTCTATACGCATGCGCAATGTCGCTGTGCCTTCGAAGCTTTTTGCCAAGCGGGTTCAGTGGGCATCAAAGGCTTATGGACCGCGGGATCTAACACTGAATTAAACGTTGTGGGAACGCCGAGATGATTAGCGGCATATCAGAGCCAACTGTGGACGAAGAAGACGGACGCGCGAGTACTGGCGCGAGGGACGTGCGAGCTGCGGCTGAGCGCCCTTGGGCGCAGCCTGGACGAGACTGGAGCCTGCTGGCGTGGACTGTGGGACCGCACCGTTTCCCACATTGGCGCCCAACGTCTTATTGTTCGTCGATTAGACAGGCCAATTCGAATTGTAAAAGATACTATGACCCGGAGGACCAGCGACGACTGGTGGACAGAGCAAGGCAGACCGCCGAGGGCCATGGCATCTTGGACTAAGGAAGCGACCCACCTGAGGCCGACATACACAAGATCGCCGGCTTTATCTTTATTGATAAAGTTTATTCCATCGTCATCATCACACCCCTATTTGTGACTGTAACCAGTAAAACCGTATAAAGCTGTGTCTTGGCATGTGTACTACTATAGTAGCGGCTAAAAATCCGGATGCCAGGCTGTGGATACATTCGGCTTTTTCTCAGGTCCCGCGGTATGTAAATTATTTATGCCGACTGCGCGGCGTGAAGAATGTTAGTTGTCCCTTAATGTTGTGTAGTCTCATGTGATCTTTGGACAAAGGAACAACAACACAGTAGTGCAAACAATCAAAAGGGCATTTATTGCATCTTTTATACACTAATGCCTGCTAGCCGAATTACTACGCCGATGGGCGGGCGACAAGTCTAGGAGGTCCGACTCACCGCGACCGGATAGCGAGCGAATATATTCACCCCATGCTGGACACCAACGCCTAATCGTTCACATGCAGCCGGCATAGCATGGACAAATGCCAGGGCCTTTTGCATGGCGAATGCTCATCGCCGGTGCCTGTGTGCGGTAACGTCCACTGGTCAGTAACACCTAGCCTCCACCATAGAATCCCCCTCGACAAATATCGGGACACGGTCGAATGTTGGGGGTAAAGAACGCAGGAATTGGGCACACACGATAGTCAGGCTGTGACCTGTCAGTGTTTGCACGTGTGACAATATTCAATGTGTTCCTGTTGTCGATATTATGGTATGTCCTGCAAGCTCTATTCACGCATGCGCATGCGTAATTTTGATGACGCTCAACCTTCCCCTTTATGAGTGGAACGCGATATCATTCAAAGATCCCTGACTGATTCTCACGTTTCCCGGCAACTGCAGCTTATGTAACCGGAAACGTTGGCGGCGACCGCTATGCACGAACGCAAGCTTTCTGTTAAAAACGCGGCCTTTTGCGTGGGCCGATCCTGTAGGTAGCACTCAGCCGCGCCAAAAAGATTACATCATTTTCAGGTTCCTTTATTGTTTCGCACTTCTAATATTTCAGTCTGAGAATATTTAACATAAAATGCATACGCTGTCGGTGTTTTGTTTCAGGGCATTTGTTGGCTGTCATTCTCTAACTTTGTCAAGAATGTAAGGTATGAGCAACTTTATCGATAGAATGGTGTGGCAATATAACCCGCATATACCGCATGTCGTATAGCAAGGCGCGGCATATACATTTACATAAATATATACGCCAATTTTCGTTCACACCGACACGCGAGTTTCTGCGTCACGGGACACTTAACGCTATCGCGTTAAAACGTCTACAGAGTGTTTGCGGTTTTCGTCTGGCAATAGCAAAAGAGAGAGAGAGAGAAGAAAAGGGGAAAGGCAGGAAGGTTAACCAGAGGGGAAGGTCCGGTTTGCTACCCTACGCTGGGGAGAGAGGTGAGGGGGAGGTAAAGTGACAGGAATGTAGAGATAGAGAAAGAAAGGGAGCACAGATGCAATCACAGTCAGTCACTGTCACGGCATACTATCACTGCACAGGACAGTAGCACTTGTAGCACTGTAAACATCAGTTCAGGCTACAACCGCTTGTCCAATTCCGTAGTCTTTAAAAACTGCAACAGGGCTTTCGTCGCCCTCTGCTGCGATGTCTTGGGATGTCGGCATTCTAAAATGGTTTCGTCTGTTAAAGGTATTTGGGCCAAGCGCGCTATCGCGATTGCGAGCGATCGTCTCTGTAAACTTTAGTGAGGACAGTCACAGAGAAGATGTTGAAGTCTCTCCTCGCTACCACAGTCATCACATTAGGCGTCGTTGGCCCATCCGATTCGGAAAGCAAAAGACTTCGTAAAGGCTACTCCTAGCCATATTCGATAGAGCAAGGTAGCTTCGCGTCGGCAGAGACTGCAGCTGGGATGCGAAGGTGAAGAGAAGGTTCTAGGTGGTGCAGTCGGTTGCATTGAAAACTTCGTGTGTTCCACACGGAGAACGTTATATCACGGGTGAGCATTCGTAGTTTTCTAGCGGCATCTGTCCATAACGGCATCGACTCTTCTTTGTCGCCTTGAAGAGCCGACCGAGCAATGGGAACAAAGGAGTCGGGACAATTTGTTCCGAAGCTTAGGCAGAGGAGGATCGCGCTCCAGCACATTTTTATGCGACAGGTCATGTCCCGTTTTCTTTGAGACAAGTCTAATACATATTCCTGCGCACCTATTTCAGATACGGTTGTCGTCAGCTCTGCCAAATTTTATTGTATCATCTAAAGACGGATTACGATACGGTGTCAATAGGTGTCTCCGTGAAGTTATATTTTCGTACAACTTTCTGACAGCCCGTTTTAGCTTAGAGCACTTCTCAACTGTCACACGTAACCCACTATCGAAAGATCTGAGGGAGTGTATGTTTCCGGAACCATTGTACAAAACTATGTAATGTGGATGCAGGAGGAATGGTGTATTAAAGAGCGTTAAGAACATGCTTGCCTCAGGAGGGGTCAAAAGTTTTCTTTAAGCTCCGGGAAGTTGCTTGTGAAAACTTGGATGGAGGACAAGGGATTGTTCGTGCCTTGGGGCATAGGCTGCCGGTTGTGCAGGAAGCCCGAGTCAATCGAACATGTCTTCCTCGACTGCTGGGACGCTTTCGTTTTCTGAGACGTGCTCCAGCGGACGCTCAAAGGAGACCTGCCGTTGAATTCACGTGGAATCCGTTCCTTGGCCATCGAACTCGATGACTTAAAATACGTCCTTTTCTTCCTCCTTGGCCTCCACAGCATGTGGCTCAGCCGAATGGCTGTACGGTATACTGCGACATTGAAGCGCGACCTGTTCGTTCATATTTTATTGAGAGTATGACTAAGTCGTGCGCAGTTTACAACAACCTCCTGTACGACGAAGACATTTGATGTCTTATGGACCGACTGAATGAAATGTAAGATTTGTAATTTTTTTTTCACTGTGTAACTGAGCGCTCATTGTCGCATTATATGTCATAGTGTCCTTGTTTTGTATATGCACTTATTGTAAATAGTGTGTTCTATATATCTTTGACATTATTTATATGCAATAAAGAAAAAACAATGCGTCCGCTGGCATGATGGCTTCAATATCGGGCTTCCATGTTACAAGTCCGGTGTTCGAAATCCTGGTCGGATGTTTTTAATAATGTTTATTTAATTATTTATTACACAGTACTTCGTTGAATATGGCGAGTTTACAAAGTCACGAAGCCGTTTGTAGCCAGAAGGACGAAGTTTACACAAATCCATGTACTATACGCATCATTCCCACGCTGGCCTGAACAGCACCGCTACCAGCTCCCGTTGACACTAGCGCCGGAGTTGCCTGTAGTAATTATTTTATTGCGATGGCAATTATATGGACACTCGAAGCGGATTTCTGCCGTCGTCGTCGCTGTCGCCGTGAGGTTCCGTATAAAGTCCAAGGGCAATAAAATCGTCGCCGCGCGCCGTATGCTGTATGTGTGAGTGAAAGCGCGCGAGGGACGCGCACTTTCACGGAGAGCGAAAGCACGGCGGAGAGCAAACGCGACATCTTTCGTCGTGCGAAAGGCCACGGGGGATGGGAGGGAGGGAGGGGAGGCGACGTTTAGCTGCGGCACCAAATGCGTATCTTACGACCGGGCGCAAGGGGAACTGGCGACTCAATCTCCCACGCGAAAGGAGGAAAGCGGGAGTGCAGCGCGGGAGGGAGTGGGTGCGGCTTCTACTCTTCTAGCAACTGCGTACTTGTACTTTGCGCGGCTGCGGGCTGTCGTGCGCACCGTATCTTGAAAGCGATCTCCACACGGCTCTTTGTATGAGCTTGTGCTTTCGCCGCTCAGTTACGGTTGAAGCGATAGACCGCACGAACCTTTGGTCGCTGCTGCTGTCGCGCTTGCTCAAGCCAGCGTTTTGACATCGGTTGTGTGCGGTCATCGAGTGTGATCTATTCATGTTTGCTTGTGCGCGCTGACACCATGTTTGTGAATTCAGTTTGTAAGCGAAAGTGTCCGAGCTTATGCAGCCGATAAAACTATACTATCCTTACATCCGTATAGCTATCTACTAATTCGCTATCGCAATTGATGCTTCGCCTTTCGGGCGAAACTGCCACTTTCTTTTTATGAAATTCTATGCTTTGTAGCTTCTTGCTACAGTCGGGTGGATGACAATTTTTGCCTTTCATGTAAAATTGTAATTTACAAGTACAACTCAAATAATATTTCTTTCTATAGTGTCCCTTTCAGGTCACCGCATCAAGTGATTCTTGTTTTGCGAACTGCTGAACGAATTTTTCAATCGCCTCGGAGGAGTTGAAGTCCTACTAAAACGTTTAGCAAAGGAAACCTGCAGGGCCGCGATTTTGTAGCGAGGCATTATGACTTATTCTACTCTAGTCTTATCATCCACCGCTCACGGCCGGCGGATCCCGTTGATAACGCGAGCGGACCGTCGCTCCGACCACTGACAAAGCGCGATAAGCGCGAAAAGGCATTATTACTTTAAAGCCATCGCTACAAAATACCGGCCCAGGCTGCAAATAGAAGCATCTGGGCAAATAGAAGCATCATATCCTGTTTTCAACAGAAGCTGACATCCGCTTCTGTTGAAAACAGGATATAACTATACTGGATTAACCCCCTTGTATGCTCGCCCTCCCAGATTACTTATAATTTTTTCCCCGTTCTCAGCAACATTGCTTCTTGAAATATAGCTTGACATTTATCTTTTGGGATGGTAGAACACCACGAAGAAGCAGACACGCATGTACAGGAGAGAGCCCAAGAAGTAGCTATCCTCCGAAGACTTCTATAACAGGCAGACCATTTTTGAAGGCGCGGTGAAATACTTCTATAACGTTGGTGCGCTATAAAGCTTGTAAGAATCAAGAGAGTACGTATTTAACATGCAGGACAAGCGAAATTGCGGATTGGGCATGGGCTTAAAATGGATTCTAGAAGCTTCGAGTCAAACTGGTGGTTGGTAGGTTTGCTTGATATTTCTTTCTTTCTTCTTTCTTCTTTCTTTCTTTCTTTCTTTCTTTTCTTTCTTTCTTTCTTTCTTTCTTTCTTTCTTTGATTCATGATGGATAAGTAGCGCTCGCACAGGTTGGCGAGCTCCGGTGTAGTTGTACCCTCCACTGCAAAGGACCGTACTAGATGTCTATATAGGTACAATTTAGTGAACTCGCACGCCCCGTAACCTCGATATCCAATAACCTCATGTCATTAGACGGGATTCTGTTGGCTATGAGTTTCTTTCCTTTTTTGTTACTTTTCCTTTTTTTTAAGGGGTCTGTTTTTTTATTGATGGCCCTTGGTGGGAAAATGTGGAGGGAGGGCTATAGGACGTCATCCTTGATTACTAGCAACCCTACTGAAAAATCCATATGCCCCATAACTCCCATATCCAATAATCCGATATGAAACATATAGGATCCCATACGAAAGCCAGTTTTTCCTATATGTCACATGATGTTATTGGATATCGGAGTTATGGGGAATACGGGGTTTTTTCAGTAGGGAAGGATGCGAAATTCGAAGGCCTCAGACTTCATAGCTTTTTTTTTTCTTTTTTTATGTCCAAAATGCCAGGCGTTTCTCTTCTGATCGCGACTTCGCTTGTCGATGGATTCCTTTCCATGTAGTTCGTCCATTTTGTTCCTCATTGATGGAAATGCATTCACTTCGCAGATGGTGGTTGCCTGTGCGCAGTGCTGCAAGTTGCGTGTCAAATCGTAATCGTGTTTGCTTTTATACCTTCGTTCTTCCCCCCGTCCGTATTATCGCGCGCTGTCTCTGTGTGTTCGCTTTCGCTCTGCGCCTCATTTTATCGCATAACGGCCTTGCTGCGCTGACCCGCACTCGCGGTTTCCTCGTTGCTGGCCAGAAATAAAACTGTTGACAGCGTGCACAAAGTCTCTTTCTCTTGCCGTCGTTTTGCGGCCATATAGATGCCATATTACAATGTTTTATGTTCCGAAAACGACTGTCATAGCAGTTTGTTGAGGCGGTGCTTTCACTATATGCTGTCAAAACGCACATCTCTTGAAAGGTATTTAAGATATAGTAGCTGCTGAGGACCGGAATCAAGTGTTTGGTACAACCAGCAGCAGCGGCGTTTGTGATGCGCGGTTTTGTCGTGCCAGCACTTTGAGATTCTCTTTCAACGCAGCAGTGCTCCGTGCGCTCATCGCGTCTGCTTCTCTTGCTTTTCTCCGGTAAAATGCACAATGATCACCTTTCTTTTTTTTTTTGCATACGCATATATTTGTGTGACGACCGGGAGAAAGACCCTCTCTCTCTCTCTCTCTCTCTCTCTATATATATATATATATATATATATATATATATATATATATCATCAGCCTATATTTTTATGTCCATGCACTGCAGGACGAAGGCCTCTCCCTGCGATCTCCAATTACCCCTGTCTTGCGCTAGCGTATTCCAACGTTAGTCCTAACTCTTAACGTTAGTCCTAAGATTTTTCGTTCCATCGCTCTTTGTGCGGTCCTTAACTTCTTCTCGAGCTTCTTTGTTAACCTCCAAGTTTCCTGCCCCATATGTTAGCACCGGTAGAATGCATTGATTGTACAGTTTTCTTTTCAACGACAGTGGTAAGCTCCCAGTCAGGATTTGGCAATGCCTGCCGTATGCACTCCAACCCAATTTTATTCTTCTGTAAATGTCCTTCTTATGATCAGGGTCCCCTGTGAGTAATTGACCTAGATAAACGTACTCCTTTACAGACTCTAGAGGCTGACTGGCGATCCTGAATTCTTGTTCCCTTGCCAGGCTATTGAACATTATCTTTGTCTTCTGCATATTCATCTTCAACCCAATTCTTACACTTTCTCGATTAAGGTCCTCAATTATTTGCTGTAATTCGTCTGCATTGTTGCTGAATAGGACAATGTCATCTGCAAACCGAAGGTTGCTGAGATATTCGCCGTTGATCCTCACTCCTAAGCCTTCCCAGTCTAAGAGCTTGAATACTACTTCTAAGCATGCAGTGAATAGCATTGGAGAGATTGTGTCTCCTTGCCTGACCCCTTTCTTGATATATATATATATATATTCGTTTGTTGTTCGCCGTGCGTTCGCTCCCCGTGAAAGCGCGCGTCCCTCGCGCCCTTTCACTCGCACATACAGCGTCCGGCGCGCGGCGACGATTTCATCGCCGTTGACGTCATAAGGAACCTCACGACGACGGCGACGCCGACGGCAGAAATCCTCTTTGAGTGTCCATATAATTGCTATCGCAATAAAACCACTGAAATAGGTTCGGACGTGGCTACTGAGGGAAGGAAACACTAAGGGATCGGGGAAAATTAAGTCATAGTCATGAGCATGACTCATAGAAAATGACAATGACTAAGTGAAAAAAATGTGGTTGATCCCTCTTATATAGGAATCGGTATAGAACACGAAAGTGAAACGTGTCTTCACAGAAGTAGTGTAATGTTTATTGCACATTGATATATAATGTCTATTGGTGTTTTGTGGCTAAAGCGCCCTTAGGCGTTGATGCACCCACGCTGACGCCTGGTGGCACGTCTCCTCCATCACGACTACCAACGTCGATGACCATGAGCAACCGTCGTGCATATGGAAGCTGCACTACGCTGCACACGCTAGCACAACGCGAAAGACGAAGCACGTAACTGACACACTAATACAACGCGCAAGACAAAGCACGTAACTGAATCGTCACCGAGTCAAATCAGCGCGTACAGCGCGTCGTAATTGCAGCCTCCGCGATCAACTTCAGAAACATTTTCAGAGCTAATTGCGGAGGCCACGCTCCGCTGTGCTGAGTACGGTGAACGCCACTACCAACGCCACCTAGGTGGCGTTGGTAGTGCTTCTTGATGCCAGCGTCTCTTCGAATGCTGGCATCGAGGCGTCGTAGTGCTGAGACCACCGAAGCGTTCACTGTCGGTGCGCGTTAGTGTCATAATGCAGTACTTCTCTTTTCTGCTCGTAGGCGGCGGCACCGCCCCGAGCAAGAGCGCGGGTACACGGAGGAGTGTTAGATATATAAGGCGCGTCTGTGTAGGTCTCTGCAAATGCGTTTGTGGCGCAATGGGTTAAACGCTCGGCGATCTATCGTCGCGGACCGAGAGGTCGTGGGTTCGATTTCGAAATTTTGCATGTTTGTGTTCCTTTTTCTTCTGGTTTCTTTCTTTGTATTATGTTCTATGACGTATTTCCGTGACGGAAATACGTCAGTGAAGTCTTGGTGGACCCCGGCATAAAACACTTTCGTGTTAAAAAAGTGGTCGCAGTTTCACCTGAAAGGCGAAGCATCAATTGCGATAGCAAATTTGTAGAGAGCTATACGGAGTATTGATAGTAGCTTTATCAGCCGTATAAACTTGGACATGCAGCAGCACCGGCAACACGCAGAACTAATGTCGACGCCGTCGGCGTTTTGCCCGCGTTCGCACAAAATGCGTGCGGCGTTGGTGACTGTTGCCGGAGCCTCTGATATAAATAGGCACTTGGTGCCGCAGCTAAACGTCACCTCCCTTCCCTCCTCATCCCCCCCCCCCCCCCGCCGCCTTTCGCGCGTCGGAAGAAGGCGCGTTTGCTCTACATATATGGTGATTGTAAAGGAGGAAAGAGACGCCTACTTCTGCAG